>NC_061122.1:74725657-74849410 GCF_002878395.1 Capsicum annuum
AATAATTAGGAGCCTATGTTTTGCTAAGTCATCTAGTTATTCTATATTATATTATACTTATATAGAAGATATAAGAAGAGTCACTTTCAACGTGACTGTTTATTGGTTAAACTTAAATTTCATGGTGTTAATGTCTTTAAAACAAATTGTAACATCAATGTAATTATTTTTTTTTCTTTTTTATTTGAACCAAATAAAAACTTATTAAAAACAAAATTCATTCTTTTTTGTTTAATTACACATCCGCTATGAAAAGAATTTATCAAAATGCCATAATGTGTGGGTCCTTTAGACTTCCACTCTTTAGGTTTGTATAAAATTGTTTTGAATTTATTATATTTAAGTAAGTTAATTAATGAGATAATAATTTATTATAATAATTAATTATATTTAATATAATTAAATAAATTCTATTCTTTATTTACATTTCATAGAAAAAATATAATTTACTTTCTTCCTTATTCATTATATGAAATACTAGTTTGTCTCATTTAAATTTTTAATGTATAATTAATAAAGTTAATCTAGTAAAATAAATTTTTAAATATTTTTTAAAACTTGTGTCAAGTCAGTATATATCAATAGTAATAAAAAAAATTAAAGAGAAATACCTAACAAGTTTTTCACTATGTGAGGATAGACATAATTCTTTATTAAATCATGCATAATAATTGGTTATTTTTATATATGCAAATCATATTATCATTATTAGATTAAGATACTACTCCTATGAGTTGATAGATTTTATAATTTAAAAAATGAGCGTTAATTACTTGTTGGTTTGTAGGCATTTTAATCATCTCAAACTAAAAGAAAAAGAGTTAATGTTTATTTTTTTAGCTTAATTTATAAAATATATTTTACTTATATAAGTTATTTGATTGTTTTGATATTTTCTCGATTTATCTTAAAATCTATCGAATTTATAATTTTAATTAAAAACCTAATACTTCTTGTTCATTTAACTTCTAAAAATTCACTATCATTCCTAGAATTAACTATAAAATTGAAAAATGACTTTTTACAGTGCTTATTATATTCTTAGGTAATAAAATTTTAAAAATTCATTTAAAACATTAATAAAAAGTGTATATATTTGTAGAAAAAATAGGCGATGTATATTTTCTCTTTAATTATTCTAATTTTTATTTTGACAAAGATATATAAATAATTTTAATTTTTATAATATTGGACCCTTACTACGCAGATCATTTCCTCTGGTTAAAGAGATGAGGGTCAATATCAACTTTCATTATATATTTGTCTGCATACATACATCTCCTCCCTCAAATCGTCCTCAATTTTGTCATATCAAGGGTGTGTTTGGACTTCGATATAAAGGAAAAAGGTTTTTGAAAAAGAAATTATTTTTGAAAAAGAAATTATTTTTTTAATTTGTTTTTGGAATATTTGATAACTATACAGAAGATATTATCTCAAAAGTAAGAAAAAATTCAAAATTTAAAAAATATACGACGAACACAATATATCGCATTCACATAGTCATATTTTCAGTTTATACTAACATAGCTAACTTTTTTTCTTCTTGCAAAAATGTTTGCATTCGGTATACAATATTATACATGTATTGTATTCATTTACCTAATAGGAAAATGTATAATAATGTATTAAAGGACTTTGCACACACATTGACACTATTATACAAAATTATACCATATAGTACAAATCTATGTAAAAAATGAATTTCGTCACCTACAAACTCCAACCCACAAAAATTCCATCTGATCAAAGGGGTTAAGAACTTCACCAAGTAGTTCAACAACAACAACAATAAACCCAGTGTATTTCCACAGCGTCGGGTCTGAGGAGGGTAAGATGTATGCAGTCCGTACCGCTACCTCCGAAGAAGTAGAGAAGTTGTTTCCGATAGACCCCCGGCTCAAGATAAGGATAATAAACAAGGGGATGGATGACATAACTTAAATAAAGAATAGTAAATAATAGAATAAAATCACAGGAATATGAAATACGGGAAATAAGAGCAACACGGAATAAGAAAAATAGGAACTAAGCAATAGAAAACAGGACACCCAACTAGTAGTGACATACACTCACATCCCAAAGACACCTATGTACACTGACCTATGATTACTAAATTCAGCTACACAAGAATTCTCCAGACTGCTAGCTACAACCCACATACTAACACTAGCCTTCTACCCTAATCCTCGACCTCCACGCCTTCATATCTAGGGTTATGTCCTCAGTAAGCTGAAACTGTTCCATGTCATGTCTAATCATCTTCCACCAGTATTTCTTCGGCCTACCTCTTCTCCTCCTGAAGCCATCCAACACTAGCCTCTCATACCTCCAAATCGGGGCATCCACGCCCCTCCTCATCTCATGCCCAAACCATCTCAGCCTTCCTTCCCGCATCTTGTCCTCCACCGAAGCCACTCCCACCTTATCCTGGATAATCTCATTCCTAACTCTGTCCCCTTTAGTAAGCCCACACATCCAACACAACATTCTCATTTCCGCTACCTTCAATTTTTGGATGTGAACGTGCTTAACTGGCCAACACTCCGCTCCATACAACATAACCGGACAAACTGCCACTCTATAGAATTTGCCTTTAAGCTTAAGGGGCACCTTCTTATCGCATAACACTCCCGAGGTGAGCCTCCATTTCATCCAACCTGCTCTAATACGGTTAGAAACATCCTCATCAATCTCATCATCCTCCTGGATCATAGACCCAAGGTACTTAAAACTATTCCTCTTACACACATCCTGGGAGTCCAACCTCACCACCATTTCGTCCTCCTACCTCGAGTCACTAAACTTACATTCCAAATACTCCATCTTGGACCTACTCAACCTACTCAACCCAAATAATTAAATCTTTATCTAATAGCTTCAGATTTTAACCACAACTTTAAAATGGTAACTCAATTTTATATTTGTCTAAAGCATTAAGCAAATCACGTAACCCATTTTGTGAGTTCGCAAGCTTCTAGACCCCCAATGATAGAGTTTTTACTTTTTCACATGTAACTCATCCAACAATAATAAAATTTATGATAATGACACAACCCGAACTGGGGCCTTATCGTAATGGGCATCCCAAGTCCAACCAGGACCAGAGACCACCTCTGATACCCAATCCAACCATCTAAACGCATACCCTGAGTCGAACGAATTTTGAACATATAACAAGATAGCGTATTTGTACTATTCCAGACTCTTGGATAGGTCCATAACCGTGACCAACCCAAGTAAGTTCAACCATCCAATACCCAACCCATAACGATACCAAAACCAAAATAATAACTAAGTACGAGTCCATAACATAAAAAGATGGAACAATCAAAAATACAGTCAAACGGTATCAGCCCCAATACTAGTGCCAATACTAAGGCTGACACCAATACCGAAACTGCTTATACCAACCCATAGTAGGTCTACAAAGCCTCTAACCAAAAGTAAAACAATATCTTATTGGGGCATGCCCCCAACCATAGCCAAAACCAAAGTCTATGAAATAACCAAAGTATGTAAAAAACATTCATGATATGAAATGGAGCCTTCCAGAATATGGAAGCTCACCATTCAATCCAACAATTGATCCCAAGTCCGACCACTAAGCAGGTGGAGTAGATGGCAGGTTCCTGCATCGCGTGAGGATACAGCCGCCCAAAAATGGGTTAGCGGGTGAACGCTAGCATGCATTCAGGATAAGGATAAAATAATATCAACCTTTAAAACTCAGTAAACCAACAATATCCATTCATAACCATACATACATATATATAACCATGCTGGGAAAGAAAATCGGGTTTAGCATGCCTTTAAAATCATTAACCTGGTTATATGTAGCTTAACCGTCCTAAAATCGCCCACCGACTATATGGGTCCAGTGTAACCCCCTGAACAGGCCCCAATGTATGTAGCCGCATAAATCGGAGATACCATAGGAGTAGTGGATTCTTGAGTACCATTCGCTCTCCATGATACATATGTACAAATATACTTAGGGGATTCCCATGTACCCCGTAGTATCATATATGGTCGCCATGACCAATCCTCATATCGACAAATATGAGTTTTTAGTGCCCGTCCATTGGACTCACACCTTCACAGTTAGCTATCACACCCCGCCATTATGCCCAATTAAAACCATTACCACACAACCAAACCACCATTCCATTTATTATTAACTAAGTCTATATAAGTAGTGGTATCATTATACCTACTATAGCTTGCAAGCAATATCCTTAGCCATTTTTATTTTTTTTGAAAAAAAAATTTCCATGCTCCTATAGATTACATTATTAAGTTGACTCGGGGGAATCCCATGTACCCCACAAGTGATCATTATTATGCTTGCTTGGGGGATTCCCTTGTACTCCACAAGGCTTTTAATTAGACCAAATATAACCACTAAGACCTTATCATTTAACCATTCCAAACCATTTATACCATTTAAGGTTCCATTACCAAGTTATATCATACAATAGCTCAATGAAAGTCCAACAATTTAACCAAAAACATTCTCATAGGCATTTTATTAAACATGTTAGGGGCATAGTATTTCCAAAGCCAAAACCATGTACCAATTAACCATTCTCATGAACCCAAATGTTCAAACTACTATAATAATATGAAAACCATAAGTAAAAGAGATGGAAAACCATAACCAACCATTGTAACCAAAACCCCCTACATATATTTAAAAACCCAAGACCATACAACATTTATGCCATGAAAACAAATTATAAAACATATCTTTAATTGGAATTAATAATGAGGAAAGAGTAATAAGCCTTAGATTATGAAGATAACGGAGAGAAATTACCCTTGTAAGTCCCAAATTAATCCTATTGATGAAACCCTAGCCTTCTTCGACCCAAGAGCCTTTGAGAGAGTTTCTACTTGTTTAAGATTAGAATATTAGGGTAAATGATGTTCTAAGAATGACATAAGTCATGGGGTCTTAAGAGGTTAAGAGGGAAAATGTCCAGATTACCCCCAACTTAAACTGCATAAAATTCCTGGAGGAGGGTACGATTTCATCATACCATACGTACCTTATCATATGAGCGGTACCCACCACTTATACCCTAGGCATCTATTAGAACCCCAACACTAACCAGCATACGACCAACAAGCCCCAATCGTACCCAAGCATATGACAAGTACCCTTAACCCATACCTTAGGCAGAATCAAAAAAGGTTGACATTGTCCAACAGACGAGTCAGACTATGCCACTCATACCCTATCTCATGACTCATAGTGAGCCACTCGTACTCAGATCCAAGTTAAGTTACTAAGTTTCAGATTAAGTAAAGGAAAGCCCAACCCAACGACCCATCACCCACCATATGACTCGTACCAACCTAGTCGTACCCATTCCAGAAACTCAACCACCCAACACTAGACAACATACGACTGGGTTATCTGACCCGGATCCTCACCATATGACTAGTATGGTGAGTCGTATTGTAACACCCCAATTCTACACCTTGGACATTACATGGTGCTTAGGACCTTTAAAGATCATAAGCTAACCCATAACTGGCACCTGCTGTGAGCACTGAATAATAATACTAAAAATATATGTGAAAGTTAGGCTGAAAATGCCATAAGGTTCATAAACTAAAAACAAATACTGAATACTGATAATAATACTAAAAAACTATACATCTTTCTTAAGTAGTCTAGTTCGAAAGCCTCTAATTATCTGAATGTAGAGTTGATGGGATAAGTCACCAACTAACTCCAACTACTGAACATACTAAATCTACTGAAATACTAAAATAAAATAATATCCTCGATGGATGAGGACTCACTACTGAATCTGCTGCTAATATCGTGAGCTGCTAAGTATGATCAGGAACCCATATGTCTGAACCTATGATATTAGACATCATAGCGCAAAAGAGAGTATGCGATCAATACGCGTAATATACTAGTATGCTAAGTGGGGTAAGGTTAATATGCATGGGCTCATATACATAAACACTAACTGACTAAATGATATAAAGTAACTGAATGAGCATACATGGAGAGCTGAACCTGATATGAACACTGAGTATACAATACTATACATATACATATATACATGTCGTGTGTCTGAGATTACACTGAAACTGAGTACTGAGTTTCGTTAGCCAAATAACTGATAACTGGGTAACTGATAATTAACAGACCTGGTTCTGTAGAGATGAATTGAGTTCTACACTGAAGTCTGAAATTGAGACTGTAACTGTGGGAGTGTTCATCCAACCGACATACCTCGATGTAAACTAATTTAGGGTCCAACCTATGACCCTAGTTGGAAGGGTGTTAGCACCTTTCCATGGGATACTAACATTGGCTAGGTCAACCCTAATTTGGAAGAAATACTCATGAATATATATATATATATATATATGATTACGTCAACCCTAGTCTGGTTACGCTGGCTACATAGTTCTGTAACTCAGGGATTGCTACTAAGGGTCAACCCCTAACTGGAAGGAATGTCCCTCATCCCTATGTTCGCTCGATACTAAATCCTACTCCCAATTGAAATGACTCGCATTACTTAACTAGACTGTACTAAGAGTAACTAAACTGACACTGATCATGTGGACTGGCTGAGCTGGACTTGGTTCACTTAGTTCTGCTAATTGACTAAGTACTACTATTCGTGAGTTTTACTGGGACTATTTTGTAACTACTGTAGCTAAGTAAATAGATAAATTTCGGGTATTAAATACCCCTAGGACTCGATAACATCAATAATAAAACATAGCCAATCTTGAAATCATAGCAATAATCAACAATTCATTCACTAAGACATTTTGCCAAACACTTGGAGGTCATGAACTTGTACATGAATGAGAATACATTCTAACATGTCATGATTACACTATTCAATTCATATGGATATTCTTTCAAACACTTGGGGAGCATAATTAATGTACATGATAATAAACATCACATAAGCATCATGACTACAACTTAAACTTGCAATTTCAAAGGTTTTGACATGGGAGTTACAGCAATCAACATATATGCTATCTTATGTTCATGAAACTTATAATTAAATCTTGAATTGAAACTCATACAACAACACAACAATGAATATAACTCAATTTGTGCATCTAAATCCTGAATCTGAAAACTTGTAATTTTAAAAAGGGTTCTTGAACTCCAAGGATGGAAGAAATCTAAGGATGAACACCTAACATACCTGAGTAGTTGAATTCTTGAAGTTTTTTGGAAATTTTCTTGGGAGTTGATCTTGAATCCTGAAGGCTAGGGTTTTCTATTTGAGATAAAATGCTCTTGATTTAATAGGAATTGAATAAAGTAATGGCTAAGTAGGCTTTTAGGACATTAATTTTGTGTTTTGGACTGATTTGGGTCATGGAGAAAGACCCAACTGCCCCAGAAATAGTAAAAAAGTTTTGTCACTGGATCCCATTTTTGGGCTTCACCGTGACGCGGTGCCATCGCGGTGAGCCACTGGAATTTGGCTGAAACTGTATTCCACGAACTAGTGTGAAAATACAGTTTGATGCAATGCGGTGGAATCGCATTGCATCACTGGAAATTGACGAATGCGAACTGGCACTCTAGCGCGATGCGGTGCTATTGCGTTTTGTCACTGAAAGCTGATGAGTGCGGATTTGCACTCTACTGCGATGTGGTACTATTCTTATCGTAATCTATAACGTGACACAAACTTATCGTAATGAGCTACTAGATTATGCCAATCGAAGGACAAGTGCCATTTGGCCTATCACCGCGATGCGGTGGTATCTCGGTGCTTTACTATCTGGAACTAAAATTGCCATAACTTCTTTCCCAGTAATCGGATTAAGGAAAAATTGATATCGTTGGAAAGCTGATTGAATTTTCTATACTTTGGTAGGTCTTAAACTGGAAAATTCTGAGTAGATCAAAAGTTATGCTCATTTGAAGTTAACTAAAGTAACATTCATATCGAATACTCTATCGGTAAGGGATATTTTAATTCATCCAATAGCTGATAGTTATTTGAGACCTTAATATACATCAAACTAACTCATAACACTATCAAAGAGCCATAATGTACTATACATGAGCTTGAAACACGACTCTATCATTGGTTTAGCTTTTTGGGGTATTATACGTATGATGCCCAAAAAGTCTAAAACCTAGGAAATTTCTAAGGTCCAAGGTGTTTTAGTCCCCCCCACTAGGATCATTTGTCCCCAAATGACGGGCAAGGTAGTATAATCACGAATTATACCCCAACATAACCATTCCAACATTTAACTAAGTTAGAAAACAAAGATGCAAGGAAATCAACCTTCCTTTAACCAAGTTAGAAAACAAAGATGTGATCAAGAACACACACCTTCCGCATGAATATTCGGAGCAGAAAACAAATACGGATACTTGGACTTCATATCCTCTTCTGTTTCTCAAGTAGCTTCTTCAACCTTGTGATTTCGCCTTAGAACCTTAATCAAAGCTACACCCTTGGTCTGTAACCAACGAACCTGCTAATCCAGGATCTCAACTAGGATCTCCTCATAGGACATAGAATCTGAGATACTCAATCCTTCGAAAGAAACAACCGATAAAGGATCACCTGTACACTTTCTCAACATAGAGACATGGAATATCGGATGAATAGAGCTCAAACTAGAAGACAAATCCTATTTATACTCAATATTACCAACCCTCCTCAAAAACACATAAGGACCAACATACCGGGGACTGAGTTTTCCCTTTTTGCCAAACCACATTAATTACTTCATGGGAGACACCTTTAGGAACACCCTATCCCCAACCTCAAACTCCAGGTCCCTATGTCTTACATCTGCATAGGACTTTTGGTGACTTTGGGAAGCCTTAAGCTTATCATGAATCACCTTTACCTTCTCCATAGCCTGATAAACCAAATTCAGAGGGCAAAATATATCTGCCTTACCAAGCTTGATCCACCCAATAGGAGATCTACACCTCCTACCATATAATGCCTTAAAAGGGGCCATCCCAATGCTAGAATGATAGTTATTGTTGTAAGCAATCTCTACATGAGGTAGATGCTCAACCCAATCACCACCATAATCAATCACACATGCACTAAGCATTTCTTCCAACGTCTGAATAGTCTTTTCTGCTTGCTCATCCATCTGTGGGTGAAAAGTAGTACTCAGACTAACCTTAGTACCTAACCCTTTCTGAAACAACTTTCAAATATAAGATAAAAACTGCATACCACGATCAAAGATAATTAAAATAGGTGCCCTGTGCAGCTTTACAATCTCATAAAGATATAACTTTGCATAATCCTTAGCCAAAAAGTTAGTCCTCACTGGCAATAAGTGAGCCGACTTTGTCATCCAATGCAGAATGACCCAAACTGAATTAAATTAGTTCTGAGACCAAGAAAGATAGGTAATAAAATCCATATTGATCACCTTCTATTTCTATTTAGGCAATTTAATTTCTTGATACAACCCTTCGGGCCTCATGTGCTCAATTTTCACTTGTTGATACACCAAATATTTGGCTAGCAAATCAGCCACATCTTTCTTCATACCATTCCACCAATATATCTTCTTAAGATCATGATACATTTTTGTCGAACCGGGATGAACAACGTAGTGTGACTCATGCATCTCAACCAATATCCTTTCTCCAAAACCATCAACGTCACGAACACATAACCTACTTTGGTACCGCAAGGTCAGATCACCACTGATCTCAAATACCATTACCTTTTGCCCACATACCCCGCTCTTGATTTTTATCAATATAGGATCTAGCATTTGCTTCTCCTTGATCTCTTCACAAAGAGATGACTAAGCCACTTCCTGTACCAACATACCACCATTTTCAGAGTCCAAAGGCAAACTCGAAGATTAGCCAAGCGGTGAATATCCTTCACCAACTCCCGCCTCTCCTTGTACATATAAGCTAAACTCCCCATGGACAACCTGCTAAGAGCATCAACAACAACATTAGCCTTACCTAGATGGTAGTGAAGACTCATGTCATAATCTTTGAGAAAATCAAGCTATCTTCTTTTCCTGAGATTAAGATCTTTCTGAGTGAACACATATTGTAGACTCTTATGATAAAAAAGATGTCCACGTGCACTCCATATAAATAGTGTTGCCAGATTTTCAACACAAACGCCATTGGTAAAAGCTCTAAATTGTGAGTAGGATATTTCTCTCATGTACCTTCAACTGCCTAGAAGCATAGGCAATCACCTTACTATGCTGCATCAGAATATAACCAAGTCCCACCTAGGATGCATCACAGTAAACCACAAACCCTTCATTCCTTTCAAGCAAAGACAAAATTGGAGCCAAAGTTAGCTTATCCTTCTGCTTCTCGAAACTACCCTCACAAGCATCTAACCAAAAGAACTTGCCTTCTTCTGAGTCAACTTAGTCAAAGGGGAATCTATACTTGAAAAACTTTCCATAAACCTCCTATAATATCCAGCCAAACCCAAAAATCTTCTAATATCTATTGGAGTCGTGGGTCTATGCTATCTCTTAACCACCACCACTTTTTATGGATCCACCATGATCCCTTACTAGAAATAATATGACCAAGAAAAGTAATAGTTTCAACCAAAACTCATATTTTATGAATTTGGCATACAACTACTGTTTTTCAAGGTCTACAACACCACACAGAGGTGGTTGACATGGTCCACCTCACTCTTAGAGTACACCAAAATATCATCAATGAACACAATGATAAACAAATTAAAAAACTGATAAAAGACCCTATTCATCAAATCCATGAATGTCACCGGGGCATTGGTCAAATCGAATAACATAACCAAGAACTCAAAGTGCTCGTATCGAGTTCAAAAAGTTGTCTTGGGGATATCCACCTCCCTAATCTTAATTTGATGATACCTAGACCGAAGATCTATCTTACAAAAGAATTTGGTACCCCACAATTAATCAAAGAAGTCATTTATTCTTAGAAAATAATACTTATTCTTAATTGTTACCTTATTCAACTATTGATAATCAATACATATTCGAAGGGAACCATCCTTTTTATGCACGAATAACACTAATGTACCCCACGAAGACACACTAGGATGGATAAAACCCTTATTTAAAAGATCCTTAAGTTGCTCCTTGAGTTCCCTTAACTCAATCGGAGCCATTCTATAAGGAGAAATAGCTATTGAACGAGTGTCCTGAACCAAATCAAATCCAAACTTTATCTCCCTATCCAGAGAAAACTAGAAATATCATCCAGAAAGATCTCAGGAAACTCATTCACCATTGGAACCGAATGCAAAGAATGATCTTCCTAGTTAGAGTCTTTAACCCAGACCAAATGATAGAGACACCCTTTAGAGATTAACCTCTGAGCTCTAAGATATGATATAAACTTCCTCTTAGGATCTAAGGTGCCACCCTCTCATTCAATAACCGGCCCACTAGGAAACCTAAACACAACCCTATGGGTGTGACAATCTAAGGATGCGTAGTACGAGTATAACCAATCTATCCCTAGAATGAAATTAAAATCCACCATATCTAATTCAAATAAATCCAACAAAGTCTCCTTACTACTAAAAAATACCACACACCCCCTGTAGACTTTTTTAGAAACCACATAGTCATCTACCAGTGTAGAAATAGAAAAAAATCTAAAATAACCTCGGGATCAAACAAAAATAGACATCCATAAATAGGGTCACATGAGATAGTGTGGATCCAGTCTCGGTACCAGGAGTAGAAATTGATGTAGAAGTAAAACCTTTTGGTGCAGAAGCAGATGAAGAGCCAACCAAAGCCTTATTCTCTCCCGAAGCAACCTTACTAACTAGAAAATTTCTAAGCATATAGCCTGGCTGACCATATTTGGCACACCTGTCCCTCTCCTCATTATTAAAACCCCGATATAACTGACCGCAGAACCTACAAGGAGGACATGATGAGGCCGACTGAGCTCTAATAACCTAAGATTGGGAATTCTTTGCCCTGAAGTTGTTGCCACCCTGCTGACGCTTAGCACCCAACTATTTCGGGTAGGGAGTACTAGCCATAGAGAAAGAACCAAAACTTCTCCACTTCTTCTTTGGCCAATTACCATTATCCCGACCATTTTGATGTTGTCCACACTACTCAGAGAACCTAAACTTCTTACCATACCTTTCGTCTATCTTAGCCTGTTTTCTCTTTTCCACCTCCACATATTGCATGTGAACAACCAACCTATAAATATCCATGTCTTTAATCAATAATACAGTCCTAATTTTAAGGATCAACTCATAAAACAGTCTTTAAGAAAACTTTATTATCCTAGCCCTTATATCAGATACCAATTTTGGAGCATACCTAGACAACTGGTGAAATTTTAAGGCATACTCTTTGACCGATATTTTACCCTATTTCAAATTAACAAATTCCTCCATCTTCATTTTCGTCAACTCCTGAGGAAAGAAACGGTCCAAAAATGCATTAGAAAAAGTCTCTCACAGAGATGACTCATCAACCTTTCCCATTACCTTATCCCATTCCTCGTACCATTGGTACGCCACATCCTTTAGCTGATAGGTAAAAAAACTTACCCCTTCCATATTCGTGGCCTGTATGAACCTAAAGATCTTTTCCATCTCATCCAGAAAACCCTAAGGATCCTCCTCTACTTTAACACCTGTAAAAGTTGGAGGATTCAACCTCATAAACTGGCCAACCCTTGTGGCCTCCGAAGATGTAATACCAGATACACCACTCTCAGCCTGAGAAATTACCAACTGAGAAATCACATGAATCCAATGATGAAACTCCACATTCGTCACGCCTACCTAAGGAGGACTAGAAGGAACCGGTGGAACTCCAGAAATATTAGGGACTTGTTGAACACATACAAGTATACATGGTCTCACGAAGTTACACAGTGGCCTTTAACAAAGCAGAATATCGATCCTACAGGGACTTGTATCAACAACTTTATAATTATAGTTCAACTATTGAGATTAAATTAGTACAAATATAACTAAAAGAGTTTGTAAAGTATAAACTAAAAGTAAAGTAAATAATGCATAAAAGTATAGTGTTTGGATAATCAAATGATAGAAACCCAGGGTTAAGGCTCTACGAACAATCAAACTAAGCTATTGAACTTCATTGGTTAGATTACTTATCTTGGTTTTTGATTCGCAGGGTTTATCATATGATCATGGTCTCCCAGACTCTAATCTTCTACCTAACTGGAAATTACAACTACATCGTTGAGCGGAGATAAAATAATCTATTTAGATGCATTAACATATCATCCTTCAAGTGAACCAAACAAGGATTCTAGGTATATACCTATCCTATAAGCTAATTCAAATTCCTTATTTTATAAAAGAATAAGAACCTTGCTCTTTTTACCCACATATTTTATCTTCTTATTTCCTCTCCCAGGCTCACAAGACGATAATGGATGTATTCTAAGGGTCATGGATCCTTAAAATAGTTATAAAAAGGATAAATAAACAACCAAATATGATACAAAATAAAAAAAAACTCAATTCAAAGCCATAATAATCATGTTCTTGGCCTTAACCTCGGAAAGGGGTGTTTAGCCACTAATGGACATAATCGTAATTAAGATAAATGAATAAATGATAAAATCAACAAATAAACTAAAGAAAAAGAAGAAAATCCCTAATTGGAATGTTTTCCATCCCCTTTCCAAGCATTGAAGTCATCCAAGGTGTATCACATCAAGTTTAAGTGTCCTATTTATAGGATAATGATTTTGGCCATGTTGGGAATAGGGTGTACAGTGCAATGGTTAGTCCATGGGAGTAGGGGTCATGCCGCAGTGGTAAGTCCACTGGAATGGGGATCGAACCTCCATGTTTAGTTCACTGGAATGGTGGTCGCACCACCCCTCTATCGCGAGGACACACTAGAAACTTCATCTTGACTCCTAAACTTGTCTTGTGCATTTTTCCTTCAATTCCAAGCCTTGTGGTATTGTTTCCACTTGATTTACAGCTTGTTTATCATAAATATATCATAATAATAAATTTAAAAGCATCCTATGGCATAAAAAATCACATATTAGAGCTCAAAACAACAAACAATCCATAACGGTGAACTAGAAACTTAAGCTAAGAACTAGTTTTGCTCATTTTAATTGTTAACTTAGTTTTGACTCCTGGCTTATTTCAATTGAATATTTAACACTATAAATAAGTTGTTCCATATATAATTACATGATAGTAACCTTAGGAATTCATTAAACACATAAGAATCCATCAAGATCAACTAGAGCAACACCTAGCTCAAGCTAGTAACACTAGTTTTCTCGTTTCCACTCTAAGTGACCAATTAAGTACAAACTTGTTTGAAAGACACCATAAACATTGTAATCAAATACTTAAACACTTAGATGCTCAATTATATCATTTTTAACACATTAAACACATAGAAAGTCCTCAAAACAAGGCTAAATAAGCCTGGATAATAACACTAAGGTGCATAAAACCACCTCAGATCACCACCCCACACTTAAAACTTTGTTCGTCCTCAAAAAACTCTTTACTCTAAGCATCATAATAAGAGGAGACTCTACACTTCTACTACGAGCAAGACACTCAAGTTAGTACTACAATGACTAAACAAAATGCAAGTTTCTACACTAAGCATGTTATGTACACAATTGAAAGTTCAAAAATACTACTCAAAAATAGCCTATCCTCAAGAATTGACTCACCAAGTTGACAAACTCATGTATATTACTTACTGAACAACATCATACAAATCACCCAACTATCATTAAACATATGATCTCACAACAAGAGAGTTACCTATAATCACTTACATAGATGCAATTTATAACAGAATGGGTATATGAATTAAATTACGCTCTCTCTCCTAAAGAATTCACAAGTTACACAAAATGAACCATAGGCTTACCCTTATTTTAGTACTCCACTAATATCAAAATAATGAAGCTTAGGATCAAATAGGTCTTCAAGGGTTTTAATGTAGGCTAAGGGATGGTAGAAACTATTTTGGCCAAGAATAATAACTATCTTCCCTAAGCGCTTTAACATAGCACACTTTCCATTCAATTCACCTCTAACAACCAATTTTCACTACTTTTACCTACCCATATCTTTTTTTCCCCATCTCATTAAGCTTACTTACATATAATATGGTGAGAGTATTGTCTATTAATTCATGATTCAATTTTACCCTTCTTCACACCTACTTTATGCTACACACCCCTATGATAGACACTCTCAACTTAAGCAATTTGACTTAGTTGAGGTGTACAATATCCAAGGAAGACCAAGGCCAAAACAGATTCATTATAACATAAATAGGATAAAAATGGGAATTTCCTTAGAACTAATTTGTCTAACTTCCAACCATAACACATTAATTGTACACACCAACAACTATTACTTAGGGGCTTCACTTTCATCTTTCTCCTACTTAAATTTCAAGCTCCTTAACTTAATTAATTTTAAACTAAAGCACTTCAGAGCTTTGGATCAAATTAAGATCGATCAAAGAAGGGATATAAGCTACATATGAGGTTGTCAAAGAAAATAAGCTAAAGGCTCAATGGGGTTAACTAGGATTATGCATAAGGGTCGAACAGAAAAAGGGTATAAACATAGCTATCATAGAATTGACTATATCATCTCCTAAACCCACACTCTTTATTTTGCTTGGCATACACACCAGGAAAGTTCTAGTATTAAGTGCAACAAGGAATATACAAACACCTCACACGTACATGGCACATGCTCAACTCAAGTAGGATCATTATAGACTCTCAAGAATCGGTAAGAAAAAGGGTATAAACATGGCTATCAAAGAATTGACTATATCATCTCCTAAACTCACACTCTTTATTTTTCTTTACATACACACCAGGCAAGTTATAGTATCAAGTGCAACAAGGAATATACAAATATCTCACATACACATGGCATATTCTCAACTCAAGTAGGATCATTATAGACTCTCAACCAAATAATTACATGAATTCAACATTAAGCCAACAAAAACAAGAGTCATAATCATGAGCCTAGGAGTCTCAAAAGTAGCAATTCACATAATTAACATGCTCTTTTAGAACCAAAACACTAGCATCATGAAGTCAAATATAACACCAACAAGAATATCCCACTTATTCCTAACACAAAAATTTTAATATTACTCCTAAAAATGGCTAAAATAGGAATTTCCCTACCCCAAACTCAAAAATCTACTTTGTCCCCAAAATATACTTTAAAGTAGAGATATAAATACTCCCTGAGGCCTCTAGTCTTAGCTATTAGAGTATTCTTGCATTAAGGGAGTCTTGGGACCCTACAGTTTGTCTTTGCTATGCTCCTTAGAGTAGGTTTTTTCGGTACTCAGAATTCCCATCAACCTATTACCTAATAAAAACAAAAACTAGTGACGTAAAAACTAAAAATATTGAAAATAAAACCTACCTTAACTTGGATTGCCTCCCAAGTAGCACCTGATTTAGTTTCGCTGCACTATCCAATCTTTGACTCATTTATTTTCCTTAATTCTCTTCCTTCTACTTAGAGGCCATCTTATTATCCATTTCTTACCTCTTGAGTATGAACTCTCAAGGTCAATAGCTCTCTTAATAATAGTCTTTTCAGGTTCATCAATCTGCATCGCTTTGGGTTGGGTTATTTGTGTCTTAGGCTACTCAATAAAGAAGTCCAAAGAGGTCTTTAGTGGGCTAAACTCTACCACCCGATACTTATCCCCTTCAATCACTATAATCATGCCCAAATCTTTGTAGTGGGATAGTGTGTTGAGTGGTTTGTACACATTGAAAACTACCTTGTCATCATCCAGCTTCATTATGAGCATTCCCTCTCTCACATCTATCAATGATCCTCCCTTCGCAAAGAAAGGACGTTCCAAGATGACTGGCACTTTTTTATCTGTCTGAAAATCTAACATAATAAAATCAGCAGGAATAATAAACTTTCCAACCTTGATGAGAACATCCTCTATGATTCCTTCAGGACCGACTATAGTTTGGTCTACCAATTGGAGTAACACAGAGCTCGGTCTCACCTTTCCTAAGCCTAGAGTGTTGAACAAGGAGAGGGCATCAAGTTGATACTTGCCCCTAAATCAATAAATGTGTAGACCACCTCATTATTGTCAATTTGAATGGGGAGCGTGAAACTCACACGATCTTTGAGCTTTTTTGGCATCTTCTGTAACACCGCAGAACTATACTCCTCAATAAGTGCTACTATCTCAACATCCTACAGCTTAACTTTGTTAGTGACCAAGTCCTTTAAGTACTTAGCTTACTTGGGAATTCCCTGTAAAATATCTAAAAGAGGAAGAATAATGTGAATCTCTCTGAACGTGTCAAAGAACTTCTTAAAGCACTCATCCTCCTCCACTTTTCTAAGCCTCTGTGGGAAAGTGATGGTAGCCTTTGCTGCAGCTGTTCAACAACTTTGGTTTTTGAGTACTTAAACTTTCTTAAATTTTCAGCAACTTTGTCATCTACCTATTTAGAAACTATCTCTGTATCTACCTCCTTAGTTGTTTTTGGATGTTTTTCATTGAGATCTTTACCACTCCTCAAAGTGATTGCCATTACTTATTTAGGATTTTCAGTATCACTTTGCAAACCACATTGAGGCCTTACATTTTGTGTCTGTTAAATTTGTCCAACCTACATCTCTAAGTTCTTTATAGCCATCTACTGGCTCTTTATATCTTCTGGCAAATATGCTTGAGAAGCTAAAATTTGTTTCAGCATCTCTTCCATATGTTGGCTTGAGGTGTGGCCTGATTCTGCTATTGAAATAGCTGTTGTTAGTTGTTCCACAATGGAATTAATGGTGAGTCTTCCATTTTTTATTGTAGGCATTCCCAGAATTCGGCCTTTAATCATTTCCCACAAACATCACTGACCCGGGATTTACACCACGCATGGCTGCAGAATGACCATTGTTACCACAAACCTCACATTGAGTATTTTTTTTGATAAATTACATTAGATGTTGTTGCAGGCTATGTAACCCCAAATTTTATATTGCTGGGCTGAGAAGTTAAATGATTTTATAGTGCAGCAATCTAAGCTAATATAGCAGTAAACTGGTCTACCTCCAACACACCTGCAACCTTCTTTTGAGCACTACTTGAGTCAGAATTCTACTTAGGATTCCCTTGTGCAATCCGGTTCAACAAGTTATATAGCTCATCATACGTTAATTCCAATGCTTGACCACCTGGCGCTGAATCTAGCAAACTTTTGGTGTTGTTATCAAGTGCCTCAACAAAAGTGTGAGCTAATACCTCATTAGACTGCTGATGATATGGAAAGTTCCAAAGAATAGCTTTGAACCTCTCCCACTCATGATATAAGTCCTCATCTAGCTTCTGTTTAAAGCTCATTATCTCACTGCGCAGTCTCTCAATCTTGCCAGATGATAAGAATCGGATGAGAAATTTTTGGACTAAGTCATCCTAGGTTATGATTGAACTTGCCGGCTCAGTGTATAACTACTTTTTCGCGTCCCCCAATAGTGAAAAGGGGAAAAGTGTCGGCCTAATATAGTCAGTTGACACACCCATAGGGATAAATGTGTCACTAATCTCCAAAAAGTTCTGCAAGTGGACTTCTGGATTTTCATGTGAAAGCCCCATAAACTGTTCACTACTGATCAAAAACTGTACCATGTTCTTTTTTTGCTCAAAGTTAGCTACAGCAGCCGGTTATTTGAAAAAGGAGGTCAAATTAGTAGAAATGGGATTGCCACTTCATGAACTATCCTGCGGGCTGGTAGATCTTCAGCCATGAGAGCAGGATTGTCTTGTTCCTCTTGAATTTATGGGATGCAATAGAGAAGGACTACTTCTCTAAAGATTTGGTGAAAGCATTGCTCGGGTTCGAGGTTTGGTTAAACCAATTCTCTATACCTTGCCATCTTACTAGTTTGTAAACCTGTTTCCTGCAAATTCAATACCAACACCAAGTGTAAAGCACCAAAGAAATCTAAAAAGTAAAACTAAAACTAAATTAGTTGCCAAAAACTTATTGCGCACACACAAGTATACGTGGTCTCACCAAGTAATACAGTGGCCTTTTACAAAACCGAATATTGATCCCATAGAGACTTGTATCAACAACTATATAATGCAAGTTCAACTATTGAGATTAAATTAGTGCAAACGTAACCAAAAGAGTTTGTGAACTATAAACTAAAAGTAAAGTAAATAATGTGTAAAAGTATAGTACTTGGACAGTCAAATGATAGAAACCCAGGGTTAACGCTCTACGAACAATCAAACTAAGCTATTAAAATTCATTGGTTAGATTACTTATCTTGATTGTTGATTCGTAGAGTTTATCGTAAGATCACGGTCTCCCGATCTCTAATCTCCTACCTAACTGGACATTACAACTACATCGTGGAGTGGGGATGCAATAATCCATTTAGATGCATTAAGATGTCATACTTCAAGTAAACAAAACAAGTCTTCTAGGTATATCCCTATCCTAGATGCTAATTCAAATTCCTTATTTTATAAAAGAGTAAGAACCTTTCTTTATTTACCCTCATGTTCTATCCTCTTATTCTCCCTCCCAGGCTCACAAGACGATTATGGATGTATTTCAAGGGTCGTGAATCCTTAAAATAGTTTTAAAAAGGATAAATAAACAACCAATTATGATAATAAATCGAAACCTAATTAATTCAAAGTAATAGTAATCATGTTCTTGGCCTTAACCCCGAAAGAGGGTGTTTAGCCACTAATGGACATAACCGTAATTAAGATGAATGAATACATAATAAAATACATAAATAAACTAAATTACGAGAATAAAAACCCTGATTTAAGTATGTTACATCCCCTCTCCAAGCTTCAAAGTCGTACAAGGTGTATCACATCAAATTTAAGCGTCCTATTTATAAGACAATGATTTTGGTCGTGTTGGGAATAGGTGTGCGGCACAATGGCCAATCCATGGGAGCAGAGGTCACACCAAAATGGTTAGTAATCTATAATGGGGGTCACTCTACCATGGTTATTCCATTAGAATGGTGGTCGCACCACCCCTCTATCGCGAGGACACACTGGAAACTCCATCTTGACTCCTAAACTCGTCTTGTGCATTTTTCCTTAAATCCCAAACCTTGTAGTATTTTTTTCACATGATTTCCAACTTGTTAGCCATCCATATAAACTTTAAAAGCATCTGATATCATAAAACAGCATGGATTAGAGCTCAAAAACAACAAATAATCCATAACAGTGAACTAGAAACTTAAGCTAAGAATTAGTTTTGCCCATTTTGATCTTTAACTTAGTTTTGACTCTTGGCTTGTTTCAATTGGATATTGAACACTATAAACAAGTTGTTCCGCACATAATTACACAATAATAATATTAGGAACTCATTAAACACATTTTAATCCATCAAGATCTACTGGAACAACACCTAGCTCAAGCTAGCAACACTAGTTTTCTTGTTTCCACTCTAAGTGACCAATTAAGTACAGACTTGTTTGAAAGACACCATAAACATTGTAATCAAATACTTAAATATTTAGATGCTCAATTATATAATTGTTAGCATATTAATCACACAAAAAGATCTCAAAACAAGGCTAAATAAGCCCAGACAATAACACTAAGGTGCATAAAACCACCTCAGATCAAGACTAGACCCCTAGATAGAGTATGGATCCCCTGAGTAGAGCGTGTCCCATCAACATTGTCCCCAGTTAGGATAGAGGAATTTATGTGAATTTCGATAGTCGAGGCATGATCTAAAAGACAAGCAAACGGAAAACAAAAGAATCCAAGACCTTAGACTCCAAGCTTTAAAATAGAACACAAGGAAGAGAAACATTTCCTAAATGTCTTGTATCCTCTCTCTTATGAGTGTGGCATGCTACACATGCTTAAAATAGACTCTACTTGACATAGATTTGTGAACTCTCAATTGACCATGAACCTAAGGCTTTGATACCAACTTTACATGATCCGAACAGGGGCTTTGTCATAATTGGCATCCCAAGTCCAACCAAGACCAGTGACCATCCCCGATACCTAACCCAACCATACAAATGCATGTCCTAAGTTAGATGAATTCTGAACATATAACAAGATAGTGTATTTGTACCATTCCAGACTCTTGGATAGGTCCATAATCGTGACCAACCCAAGTAAGTCCAACCATCCAATACCAAACCAATACCATACCAAAACCAAAACAATAACCAAGTACGAGTCCATAACATAAAAGGATGGAACAATCATAAATACTGTCAAACGGTATCTTCCCCAATACCAATGCCAATACTAAGGCTGACACCAATACCAACATCGTTCATACTAACCCATAGTAGTTCCACAAAGCCTATAACCGAAAGTAAAATAGTATTCGGTTGGGACATGCCCCCAATCATATCCAAAACCAATGTCTATGAAATAGCCAAAGTATGTAAAAATATCCATGACATAAAATGGAGCCTTTCAAAATATGAAAGCTCACCACTTTAATCCAACAACTGATCCCAATTTCGTTCACTAAGCAGGAGGAGTAGAATAGTCGATTCATTTATCGCGTGGCAATACATCTACCCGAAGATGGGTTAGCGGGTGAACGCTAGTATGCACTCAGGATAAGGATAAAATAATGCCAACCTTTCAAACCTAGTAAACCAACCATATGCATTCACAACCATACATACATATATATATAACCATTCTAGGAAAGGAAATCAGGCTTAGCATACCTTTAAAACCATTAACCTGGGTATGTGTAGCTTAACTGTCCTAAAACTACCCATGGGAAATATGGGTCCAGTGTAACCCCCTGAATGGGCCTCAATGCATGTAACCACATGAACAAAAGGTACCATAGGAGTAGGGGATTCTGAAGTACCCTTCTCTCTCCATGATACATATGTACAAGTGTACTTAGGGAATTCCCGTGTACCCCGTAGTATCATATATGGTTGCCATGACCAATCCTTATATCAACAAATATGAGTCTACAGTGTCCTTTCATTGGACTTACACCTTCACGGTTAGCTATCACACCCTACCATTACTGCCCAATTAAAACTATTACCACACAACCAAACCATCATTTCACTTATTAGTAACCAAAGGTATAAGTAGTGGTATCGTCATACCTTCTCTAACTTGCAAGCAAAATTATTAACCATCCCTTTTTTAAGAAGGGATTCCCATGTACCCATAGATTACAATATTAAGTTGACTCAAGGGAATTCCATGTACCCCACAAGTGATCATTATTATGCTTGCTTGGGGGATTCCCTTGTACCTCGTAAAGCTTTTAATTAGACCAACCATAACCACCAAGACCTTAACATTTAGCCATTTCAAACCATTTAAACCATTTAGGGTTTCATTACCAAGTTATACCATGATATAGTTTAATGAAAGTCCAACAATTTAATGAAAAACGTTCTCATAGCCATTTTATCAACATGTTGGGGGCATAGTGTTTCCAAAGCCAAAATCATGTACCAATTAACCATTTCCATGCAACCAAATATTCAAACTACCATAATCATTTGAAAACCATAAGTAAAAGATATAGGAGAACCATAACCTACCATTGTAACCAAAACCCCTACATATATTGGAAAATCCAAAACCATACAATATTTATGCCATGAAAATAAATTATAAAATATGCCTTTAGTTGGAACTAACAATAAAAGAGGAGTAACATGTCTTAGATTACAAAGATGTCAGAGAGAAATCACCCTTGTACGTCCTAAATTGATCCTATTGATGAAATCCTAGCCTTCTTTGACCTAAGAGCCTTTGAGGGAATTTGAGGGAGTTTCTAAGTGCTTAAGATTAGAATATTAGGGTAAATGATGTCCCAAGAATGATATAAGTCGTAAAGAATTTAAAGGTTAAGAGGGGAAATATCCGAATTACCCCCATATTAAACTGCCTAAAATTCTCGTAGGAGGGTACGACTCCACCATACTACTCGTACCCTATCATACGAATGGTACCCACTCGTACCCTAGGCATCCCTTGAACCCCTAAAACTGACCAACATATGACCAACAAGCCCCAGTCGTACCCAAGCACATGACAGGTACCCTTAACCCATACCTTAGGCAGAATTAAGAGGGGTTGACACTGTCCAATAGACGAGTCGGACTATACCACTCATACCCTATCTCACAACTCATGGTGAGCCACTTGTACTTATTTCTAAGTTAAGTTACTAAGTTTCAAATTAAGAGATGGAAAATCCAAACCAACGATCCTTCATCGACCATACGATTTGTACCCACCTAGTCGTACCCATTCCAGAAAATCAACCACCCAACACTGGACAACATACGACTGGGTCATCTGACCCTTACCCTCACCATACGACTAGTATGGTGAGTCGTATAATGTCCAGAAAGTCTAAAACCCAGGAAATTTCTAAAGACCAAAACTCGGGGTGTTTCAGATGATAAAATAAATATCACTTGATGAAATTTTAATATTTTTCACTTATAATTAACAAAACAATAATTAAATCAATTATGATACTCTTAATTTTACTCTCATTCATTTTATAAGCATGTCAAATAAAAAATAAAAATTATATTATAATTTGTTTTGGATAATAAATTATGAATATTATTACCAAAAACCAACAGTATTATAAATCTAAAGTCTAGTTGAAGAGTAACAACATCCCTATTAAGAGATGACCAACAATATCTGAATAACTACAAAGAAACAAAACATCAAAAACAAACAAAATCAGCTAAGATCCTATGTATCAATTCTTGAAATTCCCTAATTCTTTTTGCTCCTATTAATCTACTCACTTTCTCCTTAATTTCTTTTGGTATTTGTATTATGATAATATTGGTATTCACATTTATGTCCCTTTACACCTTTCATTTCCTTGCTTGTTTTCCATGTGTAGTACATCAAAGCTCTACATAATGCAGTTGCAATTTTCTTCCTAAAGTTCTTTCAATGCCTATTCTTGATCCAATGCATACTTTCCTTGATGATTAGGGTAGGTAATGAGAGCCCTGCAATTCTTACTTCTATAATCCAGCTACAATCAACAAATAAATACTGATGAGATTATTGAGTTTGCATATCACACAGACACCAATCATAACTTCATAAATAGGGATATGTAGTCTCAATAATCTCTTTTTTGTGAGCAACCTAGCCTAGTAAGCCAACCATATTATCATTCTCTGTCTAGGCCATCTCACAAAGCTCTATATTAGTTCAGACTCTCTAAATCTAATCATGGGCGTCATCAACTCGATATAACTTTTTGACACTAAGTAATATCCATTTGGAGTAAGCAAATAAAATCCTATTCTATACCAGAGTTTCATTATATCCTTCAGCCCATTCAACTTCTTCCAATACCAACTAGAGTCTGACACATCCCGAACCAGGGCCTAGTCATTTCAGGCATCTCAAGTCCAACCAAGATCGGAGACCACCCTAAAGACCCAACCATAACTGCCCTGCTCCCAATGTTGTATGAATTCCAAACCTATAACAAGATATGACAATAAAATTTCAAAGACATAAAGTAAAGTCTACAATCATAATCCAACAACCTCAATCAAATATCCAATCAGTACCAACCCCAATGTCAATACCAATACTAAGGCAGACACCAACACTGACATCGCCCTTGCGTATAGTTGTCTAACAAACCCTCTATCTAGAATCAATAATATTCGATTGGTACATGTCCTCGACCATAGACAAAACCAAACCAAATAAATAACAAAGATAAAAGAAGTCCATAGCATGAAATAGAGCCTTCCGGAGTATGGAAGCTCACCACTTCAGTCTGACTCAAAGATGTCCCCGAATATAAGTCACTGAGCAGAAGAAATGGTATTATGGTTGGTTCTTGCATTGCGTGGGAATATAGCATCCGAAGATGGTTAGCAGAGTGAACACTAGCATGTACTCAGGGATAAGATAAAATAATGCTAGTAATTCAAAATCAAAGTAAATAACAATATGCAATCACATAGATACATATATTTATCGTGTTTGGAAAAGGAACCAGTTTTAGCATGTATTTAAAACCTTAATCTGGGTTGAGTAGCTTAACCATCCTAAAACCACCCAGGGGCTATATGGGTTCAGCTCCCCTTGCTAAAAAGGCCCCAGTATGTATTGGTCGCACGATCAAAGAAAAGAACCCGAGATGACTAGTACATTTCCCAAAATATAAAGTGTGACATCATGTACACTACTACCAAGACCACTCTCATATTGGAAAACATGAGTTTCCAATTTCAGTCCCCTCGGGACCCCCACCTTTCACTACTTTGCTACTCGACCCATTTTAATCCCATATTAAACCATTTACACATTCAAACCATTTACCAAGGAGTCTTTTGTTTAGGCATTAACCATTGGAATCGTACTCAAAGCCAAGTCAAATGACTAAGTTTCAGATTTGGTAAAGGATCAACCTAACGACCCATCACCAAACCATACGACCCATACCCACTAAGTCGTAACCGCAACAGAAAATTATCCATCACACTGGATACCTTATAAGTTAGATCACCTGACTCATACCCATACCATACAACTCATATGGCCAAAACCCAGGGTGTTTTAATTCTTCCTCGCTTGGATCATTTGTCCCCAAATAATAGAACAAGGCAATACAAGTATGATCTGGACCCCACACGCCTCTACTCTTACCTTCAACAAAGTTAGAAAACTAAGATACCAAGGAAATCAATCTTTTCTTTAACAAAGTTTGAAAAAAAAGACGATAAGATCAACACATACCTTATGCGTGTATTTCTGGAGCAGAAAATAAGAATGGATACTTAGACTTCATGTCCTCTTCCGCTTCCCTTGTAGCTTCTTCCACCTTGTGGTTTTTCCATAGAACCTTTACTGAAGCTACGTCTTTGGTCCGCAACTGACGAATATGCCATCTAAAATCTCCATAAGGACCTCTTCATAAGATAGAGAATCCAAAATACCAATATCATAGATTGGTTCAATTTATGATGGATCACACACACACTTTCTCAACATGAAAACATGGAAAATTGAGTGAATGGAGCTCAAACTAGAAGGCAACTCCAATTCATACATAACATTTCCAACTCTTCTCAAAACCAAGTATGAACCAACATACTGGGGACTGAACTTCCCCCTCTTCCCAAATTGCATAACTTCATTCATGGGAGACACCTTTAAGAACACTCTATCTCTTACCTCAAACTCTAACTTCCTATGTCGCACATCCGTATAGGACTTTTGGTGGCTCTAAGCACATCCCGAATCACCTTCACCCTCTCCATAGCTTGGTGAACCAAATCTGGGCCAAATATCTCCACCTTATCAACCTCGAACCACCCAATAAGAGATCTACATCTCCTATCATACAACGCTATGAATGGAGCCATCCCAATGCTAGAGTGGTAGCTATTGTTGTATGCAAACTCTGTAAAAGGCAAATACTCAACCCAACTACCACCATAGTCAATCACACAAGCACGAGGCATATCCTCCAATGCTTGAATGGTCATTTCATCTTACCCATCCGACTACGGGTGGAAAGTAGTACTCAGACTCACCTTAATCCCCAACTCTTTCTAAAATGACAACCAAAAGTGAGATAAAAACTGTGTACCACAATCCAAGATGATAGAAACAGGTAGCCCATGCAACTTCACAATCTCTTGGAGGTATAACCTCGCATAATTCTCTGCCGAAAAATTTGTCTGCACCGATAAGAAGTAAGCTGACTTTGTTATCCTAACCACGATGACCCAAATTAAATCGAATTGATTTCGAGATCGAGGAAGATTGGTAATAAAATCCATGTTGATCACTTCCCACTTCCACTCTAGCAACTCAATTTCTTAATACAACCCTCCAGGCCTCATGTGCTCAATTTTTACTTATTAGCACACCATGCACTTATCCAACAAACTAGACACATCTTGCTTTATATTATTCAACCAATACATCTCCTTAAGGTCATGATACATTTTTTTCAAACCAGGACGACCAACATATCATGACTCATGCGCCACATCCAATATCCTCTTTTGTAAGCTATTAACATCGAGAACACATAATCTCTCTTGGTACCATAAGGTACCATCACTACTAAGCTCAAAGACCATCACTCAACCTACATCACCCTTGATTTAAGCACCAAGAGATGACTGCTCCATCTCCTCTACAAATATACCACCATCCTCAGAGTCCAAGAGACGACTCTAAGGTTAGCCAAATGGTGAATACACTTTACCAACCCCCTCTTTTCCTTATCTACATGAGCCAGACTCCTCATGGATAACCTTCCAGGAGCATCAAAAACCACATTAGCTTTATCGGGATGGTAGTGAAGACTCATGTCATAGTCCTTAAGCAATTCAAACCATCTTTTTTTCTTGAGGTTAAGATCTTTCTAAGTAAACACATACAGCTGGCTCTTATAATCAGAAAAGATATCCACATGCACACCACAAAGATAATAATGCCAGATTGTCAACGCGAATACCACAGCCAACAATTCTAAGTCATGGGTTGGATAATTCTTCTCATATACCTTCAACTGCCCAGAGACATAAGCTATCACCTTGCATACTGCATCAAGACGTAACCAAGCCCCACATAGGATGCATTACAATATACCACAAATCCATCTGTTCTTTTGGGCAGGGTCAAGACCAGAGCCAAAGTTAGCTTATCCTTCAGCTTTTTATAACTACCCTCACAAGCATCCGACCACAAGAACTTTAC
The DNA here is from genome assembly GCF_002878395.1 of Capsicum annuum. Taxonomy (NCBI): domain Eukaryota; kingdom Viridiplantae; phylum Streptophyta; class Magnoliopsida; order Solanales; family Solanaceae; genus Capsicum; species Capsicum annuum. Next base: position 74,753,435 of record NC_061122.1, read on the forward strand.
CTTTTTCTGAGTCAACTTAATCAACGGGGAAGCTATAGAAGAAAACTATCCACAAACCTCCTGTAGTAACCAGCTAAACCCAAGAAGCTCTAAATATTGATTGGAGTCGTGGGTCTAGGTCACCTCTTAACCACTGTAACTTTCTGTGGATCCACCATGATCTCTTCACTCGAGATGACATGATCTAAAAAGTGACATCATTTAATCAGAATTCACACTTTGAGAACTTGGCATACAACTACTACTCTTTCAGGGTCTGCAATACTATACAGAGTTGAATAGCATGATTTACCTCACTCTTTGAGTACACCAAAATATTCTTTATGAACATAATGATGAACAAATCTAAAAACTGATGGAAGACTTTGTTCATCAACTCCATGAATGTTGTCGGGGTATTGGTCAACCAAAAGACATAACCAGAAACTCAAAATACTTATACTGGGTACGATAAGAAGTTTTAGGGATATCCCCCTCCATAATCTTCAACTGATGATAACCGAATCAAAGATCAAACTTGGAGAAAAACTTAGCACCCTGCAGCTGATCAAGCAAATATTCTATCCATGGAAGAGGGTACTTATTCTTTATCGTCACCTTATTCAACTACCGGTAATCAATGCACATCGAAGGGAACTATCCTTCTTACACATGAATAACATCGATGCACCCCACAGGGACATACTAGGATGGATAAAACCCTTGTATAAAATATCCTTGAGTTGCTCCTTAAGCTCTTTCAACTCAGTTGGAGCCATTCTAAATGGGGGAATAGAAATTGGACAAATGTTCGAAACTAGATCAATCCCAAACTCAATCTCCCTATCAGGAGGAACAAAAGTAATATCATCAGGTAAGACCTCAGGAAATTCATTCACTACTAGGATGGAATGCAAAGAAGGACCCTCTGAGTTAGAAACTTTATCTCGGACCAGATAATAGAGATACCCCTTAAAGATCAATCTCGAGCTCTAAGATATAATATAAAATTCCACTTAGGAGCTAGGGAACCACCCTTCAATTTAATAATTGGCTCATTAAGAAATTTAAAGACAACCTTACGATTTCGACAGTCTAAAGAAACATAGCACAACTGTAGCCAATCCATCCTTAATATGATATCAAAATCAATCATGTCTAATTCAAATAGATCCACCAGAGTCTCTTGACCACCTACAGATACCACACAACCTCTACAGACTTTTTTAGCCACTACAGAGTCACCCACCAAGGTAGAAATAGAAAAAACGATCTGAAATACACTCGGGACTAAAACCAAAATATACAACCATAAATAGGGTCACATAAAAAAGAGTAGACCCTGAATTAAGTAAACTATACACATCACGGGTAAAAATTTTCAACATACCAGTCACGATATCAGGTGATGCCTCAAACTCTTGACAAGTGGTGAAATATTATAGATAGGATTTTCCAGTGCCGAAACTAGATAGTGCACCCTTTGGTTCAAGATCTGAAGAGGAGGCAATAGAAACCTTGTTTGCCCCAAAAGCAACCTTACCAACGGGATAGTTTCTATGCATATGCTCTACCTGACCGTAATTAAAGCACTTATCCTTTCCCTCATCACAGTAACCCTAATACAATCAACCATAAAATCTATAGAGAGGATATGATGGGGATGACTGGGCCCCATAAGCCTGAGATTAGGCATCCTATTCCATATAGTTGTCGTCACTCTAAAAATGTTAGTCACCCAATGGCTTTAGATATGTAGCACTAGCCGTCGAGTATGACCCAGAATTGCCCCACTTCTTCTTGGGCCATTTCGACCATCCCTGTCACTCTGTTGTTGGCCACCACCCTACTCAGAAAATTTGAACTTCTTTTTCTGCCTCTCCCCAATCTCTACCTACTTCTTCTTGTCTTCCTCTACCTATTATATGTACACAACCAACCTAGAAATATCTATGTCCTTGTTCAATTAGGCAACTTAACTCTTTAGAATCAAGTCTTGAGACAACTTGAAAGCAAATATTTTCTTTCTAGCCCTCATGGTAAAAACCAACTCCAGAGCATATCGAGATAGCTACTAAAACTTCAAGGCATACTCCTTGATTGATATCTTTCCTTGCTTCAGATTAACAAACTCTTCCCCCTTCCCTTTTCTCAACTCCTGAGGAAAGAAGCGGTCTAGAAAAGAACTAAAAAATTATCCCACAGGGTTGACTCAGCATCGTCACCCCTAGTCTATTACCATTTCTCATACCATTGGTATGCTACCTCTTTCATTTGATAGGAAGTAAACTACACACCCTCCATGTTAGTGGCATGTATAATACAAAAGATCTTTTCCATCTCATCCATAAAATCTTGAAGATTCTCCTCAACCTTAATACCAGTGAACACAGGAGGGTTCAACATTATAAACTGGTCAACCCTTGTGGCCTCATAAGATGGAGTAGAAGAAGTACCATGCTCAGTGTAAGAAGTTACCAACTGCGCCAACATATGGAAGACTGACTAAACTTCACATTCATCACATCAACCTGAGGATCTCAAGAAGGACTAGGGAGAACTGGTGGAACTTCAGGAGGACAATCAGGAACTAGATCCCTAGACCAAGTCTAGACCCCAAAACTAGGATGGGTCCTATCAACACTATCCTCGGGTGGGACAGAGGAGTTTTCGTGATCTTCAGATCGTCGAAGAGGCATGATTTGAAAAATGAAAAAACAAGAATTAGGGAAGAATTTAAGATCATAAACTCTACAACTCAAAATCAGAACACAAGAAAAAAATATTCCTAAATGCCTTGTAGTCTCTCCCTTATGAGTATGGCGCGCTGCACCCCCTTAAAAGAGACTCTACTTGAGTCAGCTTTGTCGGAAACCCAATTAACCATGAACCTAGAGCTCTGATACCAATCTTACATGATCTGAACCAGGGACTAGTCGTGTCGGGCATATCAAGTCTAATAAGGACCAGAGACCACCCCCAATACCCACCCGTAACTGTGTTGCACCCTATGTCCGATGAATTTTGAACATATAATAAGATAAGACAATAATATTTCAAAGATATAAAGTAAAGTCTATAATCATAATCCAACAACCTCAATCAAATATCCAACAGGTGCCAACCTCAATGTCAATACCAATACCAAGGATGATACCAATATCGACACTGCTCATGCCCATAATTGTCTGATAAAGCCTCTATCCAGAATTAATAACATTCAATTGGGACATGCCCCCGACCATATCCAAAACCAAACTAAAGAAACAACAGAGATAAAAGAAGTCCATAGCATGAAATAGAGTCTTCCAGAGTATGGAAGCTCACCACTTCAGTCTGACTCAAAGTTGTCCCCAAATCTAAGTCACTAAGCAGGAGGAATGGTAGTATGGTCGGTTTTTGTATCACGTGGGAATTCAGCATCTGAAGATGGTTAGCGAACAGCGTTTGAAGACAGTTAGCTGAGTTAACACTAGCATGTACTTAGGGATAAGATAAAATAATTATAATAATTCAAAACCAAAGTAAATAACCATATACAATCACATAGATACATATATTTATCGTGTCGAGAAAATAAATCAGATTTATCATGTATTTAAAACCTTAACTTGGGCTGAGTAGCTTGACTATCCTAAAACCACCCACGGCCTATATGGGTTCAGCTCCCCCTATTAAAAAGACCGTAGTGCGTGTTAGCCGCACGACCGGAGAAAAGAACCTGAGATGACAGTACATCTCCCAAAATATAAAGTGTGACACCATGCACACGATCACATAAACCACCCTCACATCGGCAAACATGAGTTTTCAGTGTCAGTCCCGCCAGGACCCCCACCTTCTACGGCTTTACTTCTCGACCCTCTTAAGTCCATATTAAAACCATTTACATATTTCAACCATTTACCAAGGAGTCTTTTGTTTAGGCATTAACCGTTGGTATCTTCATACCAAAATTAGAGCTTGCAAATCTATCCTTTTATGCCATACCAAAACCATTAAACCAAATAGACTCTAAAATTTCTAGTTAAACCAAAACCATGGCCATCAAGACCTTTCCAAACCATTTAAAACCAACCAAACCAAATTAAGTTCCATTACCATTTATGTAATGCAAAGATATCAAGAGTAGTCAAACAAGGTGACAAAATCATTCTCATTGGCATTTTAACAAATATGTTGGGGACATATAAGTTTCAAAAGTAAAACCAAGTATCAATTGACCATTCTCATGCAACCACATTTTCAAATCAGGATTATAACATGAAAATCATAAGTAAAGCATGGGAAAACATTATCCAACCATAAACAACTAAAAACCCCAACATCTATTTCAAAACCAAAACAAATCCACATTAATACCATGAAAATCATATATTAAAATATGCTTTTAGTTGAACTAACAATGAGGGGGGAGTAACATGCCTTAGAAACCAAGGAAGATAGAGAGATTCACCCTTGAAAGCCCCTAATTGATTACCTTTTAGAAACCCTATCTTTTTCTTGAACCAAGAGCTTGAGAGAGATTTTTAAGAGATTTAAGAGTGTTTGAATGAGAATAATAAGTTAATGTAGCCCTAGAGGTATTTTATGTCATGGGGTTAGAAGGAGTTAAGAGGAAAAATGTCCAGAATACCCCCAACTTAAAATTATAGAAAACTCGCTAGTGGGTAAGATTGGACCCTCCAACTCGTCACCACCACATACGATTGGTACCCTCAAGTCGTCACTAGGTCAGAAAGTTGGACACCACATTCTGTCCAACATATGACTCCCTTGCTCAACCCGTCACTATACCATACGACTAGTACCATCTAGTCGTACCCTAAGCAGAACATCAAGGACTAGACACTGGACAACATACGGCTCCATTATACCACCCGTACCTGGCTCCATTATACCACCCGTACCTATCCTCACGGCTCTTAGTGAGCCACTCGTACTCAGAGCCAAGTCAAGTCACTAAGTTTCAGATTAGGTGAAGGATCAATCCAATGACCCGTCACCAAAACATACGGCCCGTACCCATCAAGTCGTAACCACAACAGAAAATTATCCATCACACACTGGACACCTTACGAGTTGGATCACCTGACCCATAACCATATCATAAGACTCGTATGATAAATCGTTACAAGGACAGTGAGCTCAAAGCTCAGGAATTTTCTAAGGCCAAAACATAGGGTGTTTCAGAGTCTTAGGGTGGACGGTGCTCCCAGACGTTACTACAAGACTTCATATACAACTCATTCACCCACTCCACCCATTGCACATCTTTTTAGTAGCCAACTGTCATAGCAGTTTTCCTACAGAAGCAACATTTCACTTAACATAACCTATAACATTTAGACCTCCATACTTTCTTGGCATGCATATTCTTTCCCATGCAACTAAATACACTTTCTTTTGGCTTTCTGTCTTACCCCACAAGTATTCTCTGCACTTCCTATCAATTTCTTTAAGCACATTCTAAGGTAGTATAAAAACTGTCCCACAAAAATTGTATATTGAGAACAACACTGCATTCATAATCTGTAACCGACCAGCATAGGATAATTTTCTTGAGTAATCAGTGCTAATTTTGCTAGTTATCTTCTCAACTTGTTGATGACAGTCCACTCTATTCCATTTCCTTGAAGAGAGTGGCAGACCTAGATATCTCATAGGCAAGGATCCAAGTGAAAAAACAATCTTGTTGAGAATGTTTTGTTTGATATCTTTCTATACCTGCCAAATAGATGTTGGACTTCTCCAAGATTGCCACCACCCCTGTAGCTGCAGTTTAGTGGTTAATAGCTTCCATTATCTTTTAAATATAAACTAAGAAATTACTATATTTTCCCTATGAATATACATTATATGTGAAATAGACTTATAGGTTAATTAGAATTAGTTTGGACCAAGTGACATAGAGAATAGAAATTTTTAGTAATATTTATTTATAATTTAGATAGATACAATAGAGGAGTGAGGTTGGTGACTTTGTGGCTATACATGGCGAGGTGAGGCAGGTTGGAGGGTTAAAAAGAGACAATCAGTGTGTGATGCCATTTCTGAATTTTTATTTTTTTAAAAAAAAAAAAAAAATAAGGAGAGGAAATTACAAAATGAAGAATTGAACCCTCATCAATTAAGTGAACATTCAGATAGATAATCATTTGATTTAAGATTCTCTGAAATTTGCCTTTTTTATTTCTAACGAAAATATCATTTTGTTTATATTTAAAGAAAATATATTTTTTAAATTTTAACCGATCAACATAAAAAATTAGAAAATATTTGTTGGGAATATTTTTCTTCCATACCAAAGACACCGTTAGTGTCAAAAACAGTTTGATTTTATTTATACATTCAAAAAAATTATGTTATAATTATCATTAAAAAATATGTTTGCATAAAATTGACTTAACTGAGGTAAGAAAGTAAGTATTTTTCACTCTTTTAATGGTAAGTAGTAATTAGATCAGATATGATATGAATGAAAGTAACCGGTGCCTACAAAGAGTTACACCATTGTAGTAGTTTAAGTGGAGCAAGCAACAACATATGTTAAGCTAGGTTTCGGTAATCTATTGCTTCAGCATTTAATGCCACGTGTATCTACTAGTCCTACATATCTTTAAAATATTCGTTTCCATATGATCTGTGTACATCAGAATATATTGTTCTATCGATTAATTAATAACAATAATAATAATAAAAACTGTTAAATTTTAGTGAAGTGTTTAGGTTTTAAGAAACAGTAGAGATGAGTGTTAAGCCACTTGCCACCTGCTTTTATGACATTACGTGTAAGACTCAGCATACGTGAGGGATTTAGCCTTAGGATTAGGGTTTTTGTTCGTAGTTAGGCATTAAAGAAAACATTGATATAAATACATAATAAATGTTTTGTGCATAAATTAATGGATAAAAACGAATTAAAAGTACAATCTCACGTAGAGTGACCAAAGACTGTCTTTTCCACAAGAAAGTTGGGTATGAATGTATTATTTGATATGAGTATTATTTGACTCGAAGGAAAGGGACTCCAATGACTTGAAAAGTACTTTTTGGCTGGTATTTTGGTAATTAAAGTGACAAGGGAGGATCGTATTATCATTTCACATTTTTTTAATACCCAAATTACCCTCACTAGATTTTGATAAATCATTGTGCCACACACCTAATAATAGGCTGACATAGCTCTTTTCAAGAGTTTTTTTGTCCTCTACTTTCTCCTTCCCGTAAGTCTTTAATGTCAAAAATACTTTTGCTTGGCCAAAAAAAAAAAATTAAATACAACTTGAGAAGTAAACATAGCCCTTAACCTATTTTCACTTTTTCCATCTTTTTATTTCACATTTTCTCTTTTCAGGAATGATCGAACACAATTGCAATTTCAACTCTAATTTTAACTCTAACATCAGAATTTTTTATTTTCATGGTCAAACACCTACCTATGTTTTCTCTCTTATATAAAGCAATTAAAAATTTGATTTCTACATACTCATTGTGTTTTTAATTAGTTTGTCTAATTGTGATTTGACACGGAATTAAAGAAAAAAAAATTAATCTCGTGGCCTTAAGCTAAAGACAGGTAGAATGTATCAAATTATTTTTTTATTTTATGGTCGTAAACATGCCATATGAAAAATTAAAACTAAATAACTGAAAAAAAAGATAATTTTTAAACAGACTAAAAATAAAAATAAATTAAATAAATTGAAATAGAGTGAGTATTAATTTTGAGTCCGGACTTTGCACGGGCTAAATGATACTAGTATATCTATATATATGAACAATGAAACATAAAGGCAGTTCAATGACTAAAAGAAAAAGGAAAAAACAAAAGTAAAGACTTATCTACATTGATCAAGTGCTTATATTTAAACAATATTAATTTATCTGTCAAAATTAAGCGAAGACAATGAAATGAAAATATATTTAGTCAACTATAGTCAAGTCATAATTATATATTATGTATACACCTAGTTCGTGATACCTTTTTTGTCGTAATTTATGTGACAAAAATACAATTTAGATAATTAATTATTAAAATAATTTAATTCTTATTAATTATTATGATTTATAAAGATAACCAATCATTAAAATAATTTAAATTTATTTAATTATTGCGATTTATAATATTTTTTCTTCTATTCTAATTTAAGTGACACTGATATAATTTCGAGCGTCAACCAAATATTTTATATCTTCAGAAATTTTTAAGTTATTAATTATGTGATCTATAATATTTTTTTTACATAATTTTACGATAAGATATGAATAATTTCTTTCGTTCCAGATTACGTGGCACATATAAAATTTTGACAATCAATTATTATTATTATTATTATTATTATTATTATTATTATATACATATATATATATATATATATATATTATTGAGTTCTTAATTATTATGATTTACAGTACTTTTTATCTAAGTTTTAAATAATATATGTTACTTTATGTCTTCCTCCGTCATATCTCAATTTATGTGTACTAATATAATTTCGACAGTCAATCAAATTTTGTATGTTGACATATCATTTGTGTATATTTTATATTTTTTTAAAATATTTTTAATATTTTAATACTTAAACGATCATAATAATTAATTAGGGGCGATATAGTAAAATAACGATTGAAGCGGCGAAACAGACATGTCTTAAATGACTTATAAAAACTAATTAGAAGAGATATAGCAAAATTATCATAAAAAACATTTGTGAAAAAAATTTAAGTGGATCTCATATAAGACGTCAAGTTAATTTAAATATCAAGAGTTAATTTATCATTTTATTTCTATTTTATATTTTCTATTAAATATGAGTATTAAATTTTAATATTTAGATGACTTTTATAATTAATTAGGGATGATATAGTAAAATTACGGTTAAAGAAGCTCAAGCAGATATGTCATAAATATCTATTTTATTTTTTATTAAACATTATTAATTTTCTAATACATGACTTATAATAATTAATTAAGAATGTATATAGCAAAATTATGATTGAAACAACTAAAGCAGACAAAACAAACAGACATGTCGACCTGTTGCCTGAGTTAACTCTCTCTTATTATATATAGTAATATATAACGGAGGGAGGAAGTAATGTAATAATGTGGAGCATTATGATTATTTATATAGTTAATTTGGTGTAGATTCATATTTTAAAAGATCCACAACTAAATTAAGTCTCGCAAATTAATAAAGATAAATTGAGTCTCAAATTATTACGACTTTAGTTATCACAATAGTTAACTTTTAATTGAGAATATTGGTTCAATCTATGTTAGAGTTAAATTGGGTTTCAATTTATCATGACTATAGTCAACATAATTAGTTGACTTCTAATTGGGATATACTGATTCAATATAGGATCGAATTAAGCCTCAATTTGTCACGATTATAGTCAACATAAATAAATGACTTATAACTGACGAATGTTGATTCAATCTATATTATATTTAAATTAAGTCTCAATTTGTCATGAGTAAAGTTAACATAAATATTTGACTTCTCTTTGAAAAATATTGATGCAATTTATATTAGACTAGACATCGAAAGACCCGTGCTAGCACAGACCCAATATATATTTTTTTTAATCTCAATTTATGTGACACAAATTAATTTAAATAATCAATCATTAATTTAAATTTTTAATTATTGTGATGTATAATATTTTTTCTTCCATTTCAATTTAAGTGACACTGATATAAGTTTTAGAGTCAATCGAATATTTAATATTTTTTATGTGATTTATAGTGCTTTTAGCATAATTTTTCAATAAGATATCAATACTCTCATCGTCCCAGTTTATGTGTCTTCTTATTTTAAAATAATATATGTTACTTTATGTCTTCCTCTGTTCTATCGTAATTTTTGTGGCACTAATATAATTTCAATAGTCAACCAAATAATTTATATTGACGTATCATTTTGAGTGTATTTTATATTTTTTATGAAATATTTTTATTTTTTTAATTCTTAGATGACCATAAAAATTAATTAGGTGTGATATAATAAAATCACGATTGAAACATCGAAGTAGACATGTCATAAATGATTTATAACAACTAATTAGAAGTGGTATAACAAAATTACTATAAAAATATTTGTGAATTTTTTTTAAATGAGTCTCATGTAAGACATCAAGTTAATTTAAAACGTCAAAAGTTAATTTATCATTTTGTGTCTAATTTCTCTTTTTTATTAATTTTTTTTAATACTTAGATGACTTATAATAATTAATTAAGGTGATATAGTAAAATTACAATTGAAACAGTTGAAGAAGGTATCACAAAACATCAATAGTTAATATATTATTTTATTTCTATTTTACCTTTTTATTAGATATAATTATTTTTTAATACTTAAATGACTTATACTAATTAATTGAGAATGATATAGTAAAATTACGATTGAAGCAACTGAAGCAGACATGTTGAAGACATGCTTGCTTATTTTCCTTTATTAGTAGTAACATTAAATTAAGTCTCAATTTGTCACCACTATAATCAATGTAAATGTTTGACTTTTACTTGGAAAATATTGATTCGATCTATGTTACGATTAAATTGAGTTTCAATTTATCACGGCTATAAACATAAATGTTTGACTTCTAATTGAAAAATATTAGTCCAATCAATATTAGGATTGGATTGTATCTTAATTTGTCTTGATCGACTATAGTCAACATAAATGTTGACTTTTAATTGGGAAATGTTGATTGAATCTATGTTATGATTAAATTAAATTTCAATTTGTCGTGATTATAGTCAACCTAAATGGTTTACTTCTACTTGAAAAATATTGATTCAATCTCTATTAGAATCAAATCGAGTCTCAATATATCACCACTATAGCCAAAATAAAAGATTAACTTCTGAATGGGAAATATTGATTCAATCTAAGTTAGGATTGAATCATGTGTCAATTTGTTACTATAGTCAACATGAATAATCGACTTCTATTTGAAAAATGTTGATTCAGTATATACTAGGATTAAATTGAGTCTCAATTTGTGAATTTTATGACTCGCCAACATAAGTGATGACTTCTAGTAACTCAATTTCACTTCTAAATTTAATTTTAATAAGATGGAATAATAATTGTTTTGCCCCTTTTCGATTCGAAGGGTTTGGAAAACATTATTTTTACTTTTTAAACTGTTCCAAAACTTTAAAGAAAATTTAAAACAATTTAAGAAATTACATAGTCGCCACTTGATTTTTGAGAAAACATCAAGAAAAATTAAAAATATTACTTAAAAGATTCAAAACAGAAAAAATCTTGTAAGTTTAGAAATTTTGAGTAAGCGGTTCTTATTAATACTCTTGGAAGGTACCAAGAGTATCCGCTAACTTGCGGTTATCTGGACTATTTGAAAATTACTTTTTTGACTAACTTTAAAAAGAAAAATTGATTTTTTGAAAAGAAAATGATTAAGGAAAATTGTCTTCAAGATTTATGCAAAACAAATTTTGACGACTTAGCGAAAATTTTAACTAGGTCTAAGAAAACTAAGAACAATTAGCATATAAAGGGGAAAGGAGGAAATTAAAGGACTTAGGCCATTAGGCCTAAATCATAAACCCTGTCCTATGCTAATTTGAGTTTTTGACCCATGTGCACCTGTCCTAATCTAAATACTTGGGATTTTGGCCCATAACCTGTTCTAAGCTAGTTTTCGGACCTTTGAGACTCAAAATCCGCTTCACATGTATTAAATTACAACTTTGACTTCGAGGCCCAAATGAATGAATAAATAAATGACTAAATGAATAAATAAAAATAAGGCAATAATAAAAATCGAGAATTTTCCAATCTCTTAGTAACCTCATTAATGGGTTTTCACCCATTTTCTTTCTTCTTTCATCTTCTTGCACCCGCACGCTAGTAATCGACTTTGAGTTTAAAACTTCGGACTTGACTCAGAGAGAGGGGCCTCATTAGCCCATTACGAAATGCAAGAGGAAAGGAGTTTATTTTGACTCCACAATAAATTCATGCAAAGGAAAAGATAAAAAAAAAGATTAATATGTGTTCGAAAATTCTACACTTAATAGATAAATGATGAGATGAAAAAGTAGCAATCTCAAGCATAAAGAAATAGTAAGTTATGATATCAAAGCAAACTAAATTATCCAACAAAAATGAAATTAAACCATCTCCTGAATAATCTTACAAAAAATTAAATCTAGCACAATATAATTAACTAGCCCTTGAAAAGAAGACATGAATCCACAAGCATAGTTGCTTAAAATTTAGACGAATAGATTAATACATATTTGGTCATATCTATTACTTAGAAGAAAAAAAAATTACTATAGCATGTGAATAACAATGGTATTTCTAAACACTTTAAGAAGTAAATCAATAAGCGAAGTGAAGCAAATAACATATATTAAGCATATTTGAGAAATGATATTCGAAGACAAGATAGGAGAAATAGTTCGTAAAAGATTAATTCTAAGAAAAAGTATTCAATTATATCAACATCTATTTTAGTTCTACATCATTTCAACAAAACCTGTAACCCTAACAACTTTTCAATCTAAACAAGAGAAAATCAAATACAATTTTGAACACGACAATGAGTAACTCACAATTTCAAATTGAGAAACAATTTCACAGACCCTTAACAATAGTAAACATTCCTTTTCGACATAAAGGAAATAACTTTACATACTAAAAGCAAAAATATCCATAGCATGAACATGCATTTTAAGTAAAGATCAAAACTTTATCCATAATAATCTAAGAATAAAGTCAAAAGGCGAAACAATCAATATTAACTATTCTTTTTAACCTAAAGGAAACAACTTTACATGCTAAAAATAAACATATCTGCCGACAATGAATTTAAACAAAGTATGAGTACATATTTTAAGCAAAGATAAAAACTTTACCTATAATAATTAAAGAATAAAGCCAAAAGGCAAAACAATCAATATTAACTATTTTTTTCAGCATAAAGGAAACAACTTTACATGCTAAAAGCAAACATATATGACAACAATGAATTTAAACAAAGCATGACTACATAATTTAAGCAAAGATCAAAACTTTATCCATAATAATCAAAGAATAAAGCCAAAAAATACGTTCAACTATTCCTAGCTCGTTTTATACTATGAATATGAAAATAGGCCTAATATTGATACCATAACGTCCTATGTCCTTCAAGGCCATCTACGGTAAACAATTTCAGCAAATAAAACTACAACTACAAACTACGAAGAAGAAAAAGATGAAGAAGAAAACGATAATAAAACTAAAAAATTACAACTACGAACTACGAAGAAGAAAAAGATGAAAAAGAAAATGATAATAAAACTAAAAAGGGGGGAAGGTGTGTTTACCATTTTTGGGACAGCAAAACGGAACTACAAGCTTTTTTCGGAGTCTTGATCACCACCGAAAAGTGTTCAACTCGAGAACTTCAATTAGCCCGCGAATTTCACAAAAAAGGAAAATTTTTACTTAAAAAAAAACTTCTTTGCTCAAAGCTTTTTTCTCCAACCTTAGACTTTTAGACTTTGAAACTTCTCTTTCTACCAAAATAGTGGTAGTATTTATAGGAGATGATGGTGATTTAATTCTCTTTATCCACCAATGTGGGAGAAAAGTATTTATAGGAAAGAATGTGTATTCGATTCTTTTCATCCACCAATGTGGGAGAAAGAATTTAAGAGTGTTTTTAAAATTTTAAAATTGAAGATAAGATGAGGTTAGGGCTGCTTATCGGTTGGATAATTATACTTAGCGGTTCAACTTATTGGTTATCGGTTTTTAAATATACTAATCTGCTAGCCACCCAATAAGATAACGGTTGGTTCGGTATCAGATTAGCAATTAATGGACGGTTATCAGATGATGTAACAGATAAATTTAAGAGAGAATGAAATATCGAGAGATTATTGATAGTTCCTTCGTTTCTTCACCAACTAAGTTGTTTGTATACTATGATTGATCTATTTATCAATCTTTTAGGCTTCTTGAGTTTTGTTCGTATAGTTATTGAATAGGTTAAAACATCAAATCAAATAAGTTTTTTTTTCTAGACCTAAAATATATGTAGAAACATTTTTAATTACTGGATTGACAGAAAAAATTAAAACTTTAATATTATTTGAATTTTTATGTTTTATATCAAACTTTGTGAAGAACAAATTTGGGTTGTTTCATTTTTATTGCGGTCTTTTGTATTGTCACGAATAATTTATGTTTTGGTTTAAGAATTAATTTCAAATTTTCTTTATGGTTAGATTTCACAAGAAGTGACATGTTATTTTCTAAATTAAGGAGTGAATAGAATAATAAATGGAGTTTTATATGTTGGATTGACAAAAGATACTTATATATCTAAGGGTAAAAATATAATTATAATAATTCTTAATGGGTTAACGGTTTACTCGATAAGAAAATTGAGTAATCCTTCTCTGCATCAATAAGACATTAATTATAAAATTTTGATCCATTCTTTAATCATTAATCCGATAATCCATTACCAATTAGCCAATAAACTAATTTTGCAGTTGGGTTAATGGTTACGGTTCGATTTTGAACAACCCTAGATAAGGTGGAAGATAAGGTGGAAGATAAGGTGGGAGGAAATTGTACAATGTAGTTTTCTTTTTTGAATGAGAAAATACATAATTACACCACTGATGTTGTCTGAGATTTTCAGAAAGACACTTAAACTTTTAATACCACCTATTACCCCAGATTCTTATTTAATCCCTTATAAATACACTATTTTGACTTATCTTTTGTCTCTGTGTGAAGTCACGCATGCCAGACGCGTGAATAATTAAATGTGATTCAATTACCTAATTAAACTCTGCCACATGTCAATTAAATGTCCAAAAAATGGAATTCTCTTCTTCTTCTCCTCTTTAAAACCACAACCTCCTTCCAGTTGCCATTAACGGCTATTTTGAAGAAAAGTTTTGCCTTTTTTTCTAATCTTTTCTCAACAAAATCAACCTTAAAAGGTAAGATATTTCTATTTATGATGTAATTTCTAAAGAAATTCAGTCCTAAAAACTTTAATTTTGTTTTAATTGTTTTAATTTTTTGGAAATCATGTTAAATTTTGTGTCTAGCTATTTGCTGAAAATAGTTTTACAATGTCAAATGTAATCTTGAATCGAATTTGTAATGACGAGAACGATCCCATGTTGCGTGTAAAAATGCGATGCAAACATGGAGACTTACTGTCAATGCAAACGTCATGGTCGGAGGATAACCCAGCTAGAAGATTTTGGTCTTGTCCACGCTATCGTGTATATCCTATACATGTTTTCTTATTTTTCCTCTTGTTTTTGTTCAATTGATTGGTTTATGCTCCTTTTAGGAGAAATCATGCAACTTCTTTAGATGGAGGGACCCGAAAAAGACTGATTTACGATCGAAGACAGTTATTCTAAAATTGGCGAAGAAAATCAAGGACTTGGAAGAAGCATTGGCATTTTATAAAAGTAATGGCAAATAGGAGGTGAAGAAAGAGAAGAAGAGCAAATGTTGTAATTGGAAGCTCATCGTCATGATTGTCGTAGTGTTTTTTCTATTTTGGACTAGCATTATCAAGAGAACGGATGATAAATGTAGCTATGTGCAATTAAAATTGTCACAATCATTCTCTTATTCTACAAAATAGTGTTCGTCTTTGCTCTTGTTGGAATAGTAGTTGCTTAACAAGATGAAATTTTGATTGGTTATGTAACACTAAGTGTTCGTCTTTTCTCTTTTCGGAATAGCAGTCGCTTAACAAGATGCAATCTATTTTATATCAATATATTGTGTAATACCTTTGCAATCTATTTTGTATCAATATATTGTGATATTGACAACATTTGTGAGCATTCAAAATGTAAAGTGCAGTGAATAGACTAACAAAGCAAGGACTTCATTTAACATATTCATACTCTTGTTTCAATTTGAACAACAAAACTTGTTTTGTTTGGTACATAACAGAACATACCTTAATACCTAAAGGTACCTTACAAAGCAAACTGCCCAAAACATTGTTTGATTGCTACAAAACAAGAACAAAAGCCTATCACCATCAACAAAACATACAAAAAGTAATTGTTTGTGACAATATCAACAATCTCCACCAAAATATACACATCATATCAGCAAGATCTACTTCCATGGCACACGAATCTTCCTAGTTGAAATATTTTTGCCTTGCCTTTTGGCAGCAGCTGCAGACCTCGTTTGAATAACCTTTTCACTCCTCATTTATTCAAGTTTGTTATTGGTAATGGCCGACTTGCCTTTCTATTTGAATCCTTGTCTTGGTGTATAGACAATATCACCAGTCACAACTTCAAACCTCTTTATGCCCTTTTCACCAGTGCTAATGACTCTTCTACTTGGCAATCCAGGCTGTACAAATAAATTACAGAAATTATAAGGCAATCTTCAGAAATTTCAGGTTGCACAAACAAAAATCCTACAAAGTACTTACATTAAGAGAGCTAAATCCATCTTCATCTTGGTATATTTCAATCCCCATCATCCTTGACCTTTTAAAAGGTCTTATATGTCATCCACTATTGTCCTCATGATTTTGCCTTTGAGGGGGCACACCCCTTCCTTTGCCCCTTCCATTGGCAGAACTGGTTTGGCTCTCTTGAGTCATTCCTCTTTGTAATGCCCCGAAAAATGGGTTCCAGAGCGTCACACGGTGCTTGAGGCTAAAAGTAGCCCCAAGCTAACCCTTTGAGCCATTTTCATTCAGTTCAACACAAATCAACGGAGTTTCCATAAATAACCCTCAAATATCAACAGAGTAATCATCATCCAAGAATAAAAGAATTTCAGAAATATAACAAAATATGACTTGTTAGTCAACTCCCAACATCTATACTAGTCTGACAAGCCTCTAAGAAAATCAATAAAACCAGCGATCCATTGAGACATGCCCCAACTGACTCATACTCAGTTATCAAATGTAAACAATTCCGTGAAACCAACATCAGACATCACGTCCTCGGAACATGAGGACTCAGCACAATAGAGGATGTAGAACAGCGTGCCCGAAGAATCACTGTCGAACCTGGAACTGAGCACCTGAACCTACATTCTGAGAAAATGCAGCCCACATTCGAAGATGTGGGTCAGTACCATGGAAAGGAACCGAGTATATGGGGGTGTATGCAGTTGTATAAACATCATCATCATAAATATTTATAAGAAATATGCAGGATGTATAAAAGACTCACATAGCTCGAAGAAATTCATCATAATCATGAGAGGATGAAATAAGTACAATAACACATATGAGTCATCATATAATTTGTCAATCACTTTCAGTTCATCAAGAATATCAATTCTCATAATGTAAATATCATTTAAATCTTTCGAAAGAATAACTTTCACAATTCCACTTTTAAATCACTTCACCATTCACCATAGACACAAGGAAACACACACACACTGGGAGATCCTATAACCAACATAAACCATATGAGCTACATGGAGTCCAACATACAACCCATGTTGGGGAGAGCCGTCCTATCCTTGCCATAGGAGTAGGACTATTGATATCAAATCTACACAAACTAGTGATCACTATATAAATCATCCTCAGGCTCACTCGTACGGAGGCACGTAGTTCTAGGGAAGTAAGGTCGCTTTATACCTCCCACTCAGTGCTAAAAATTTCTCCCGGACTTAGATCAGATAATTTCAAAGACAATCTATAACAAAATAATTTTAGTAATATATAAATATACATCGGGAGCCATCATGCTTCCCATCTATCAAAATCAACCACGTTGTGGATTTCTTTCACACTCGAGTTCAAAACAACTTCATTAAGATCAAAAGGTTAAATCATTCAAAATATCTCAAATATTCAATATCAACGTGCTTATCACACACTTTCTCAAAAAAACACAATTTCCAATTGGGATTCACGACCCAAATATCAAAATCATGATAAATATCGTTCAAGATTCATGCTTTATATCTCCACATATGTAAATTCATCTTTCAAAATCATAAACATTAAGATTTCATAATAATCATCATAAGATATGGGTTCATTCTTCAAATTTGTAAGAATCAAATAAAAATCATGCCTTTGTAAAGAAAATTACTTTTGGGCACAAGAACGAACGAGAGTTCTTGTTGAAAAACCCCACATACTGTGAATAATGAACTTTAGATCGATACTCGCTTTTGAGATGTTAATCGTGTCTTTGAATGATGGTTCTTGGAGTTCTTGAACTAGGATCTTGGAATCTTGAATAAATTTGCAGAATTAATGGTGAACTCTGGAGGTTCTTGAAGTTGGATGTAGGAGATTAGGATTTTCTTTTTGACGGAATTTGATGAAATATAATATATAATGCTTCTAATAGGCTTTAATATAGGGTTTGGCAGATTTTAGGTGAGGGAGAATGACCAAAACGCCCCTAAAAATGAAATAATTCTCAAATCTATCCTTTGGTAGACTGTTTTGATAGTCTGAAGTAGATCAACCATAACGTTTTACTCCGATATCCAAATTGGATAAAACCAATTTCATTAGAAATAGGACTCTCATATCTTTCCGTTGATATATAGTATCTCACCCAAATCATTGTGTACGAGGAGTTATAATCGCTTGAAGTTGACCCAAAAATTCACTTTTGATAGGCTAAAGTAGATCGACCATAACTTTTTGCTCCGATAGACAAATTGGATGAAACTAATTTCATTGGAAAGAGGACTCGCAAAACTTTCCATTGATATATAGTAAATCACCTAGATCATTATGTACAAGGAGTTATGATCATTAAAAGTTGGAGAAAAAATACGCCAGGCCTCAGTACTTTTTCCTGCAAGTTTTACTGTTCACTACTATTCACGATTCGATCGAAATGTTCATAACTCGTCGCTCGGGTGTCCGTTTTGGATGATCCACATATAGTTGGAAAGCTTATTCGATACTCTACGCAATGGAGGGTCATAGTCTAAGACATTCCACACGGAAAATTCATAATTCATTCTAGAAGATAGAACCCAACACGTTTACGCACAAAATTTTAATAAAAATTTTCCCAGGGTATTACATCATCGCCCCCTTGGAAACATTCATCCTCGAATGATGCTAGACATGCCAAGATTAGATAGGGAATAGAGCATACAGCTGAAACCATTCGTTAGACTCATCACCACATTGTTTCTCACTCGGAATGCAACATAGAATGCATAAATTCAAGAAGCTACAGCTGAACACATAATAAATGACAGCTAAACTGCTGCACATTTTATTAAAAGTGCATGATTTAGGAAAGAACGGTACCTTCGTCTTGATTGGAGTTCGCAGAAAATAGGTGCAGGTACTTGGATTGCATATCCGCCTCAGCCTCCCAAGTTGCACCCTCAACAGATTGGTTTCGCCACAACACCTTGACCAAGGGAACTTCTTTGTTCCTTAGTCTTCGGACACTGAAATCAAGAATCTCAACAGGAATCTCATCAAAAGAAAGATTTTCTTGAATGTCAGCATTCACAGAGGAATCCACTATCACAGCATCGTTAATATGCTTGCTAAGCATGGAGACATGGAATATTGGATGAACAGAGGACAACTCGGAAGGCAACTCGAACTCATAAGCTACCTTACCAACACGGCTAAGAATTTTGTAAGGACCAACATAACGGGGACTAAGCTTTCCCTTCTTTCCGAATCTCTTCACCCCCTTCATGGGTGAAATTTTCAGATACACTAGGTCACCAACTTCAAACTCAAGGTCTTTCCTTCTAACATACGCATATGACTTCTGACGACTGCGCAGTTTTCAACCTTTCCCTAATCAACCTAACTTTTTCCATTGCCTCAAATACCGAATTAGGACCACTCACAGCCACTTCACCCACCTCGAACCAACCTATGGGTGATCTACACTTCCTCCCATATAAGGCTTCAAACGAAGCCATGCCAATACTAGAGTAGAAACTGTTATTATAAGCAAACTCTATCAACGGTAAGTGATCATCCCAACTTTCCTAAAAGTCAAGTGCACAAGCTCTCAACATATCCTCTAAGGTATGGATGGTCCGCTTAGCCTTACCATCGGTCTGCGGATGAAAAGCAGAGCTCAAAAGCACTTGGGTACCAAGACCCTTCTGAAAAGCTTTCCAAAATTGCGAAGTGAACTGAGTACCCCTATCCAAAATGATAGACAAGGGAACTCCATGCAGTCTAACTAACTCTTGGATATACAATCTAGCGTAACCCTCAGCAGTATATGAAGTATGAACAGGTAAGAAATGAGCAGACTTAGTCAACCTATCAACCATAATCCAAATGGAATCATGATGGCGTCGGGAAGGAGGTAAACCAATCACGAAGTCTATATTTATCTCTTCCCAATTCCAGGTGGGAATACTAAAATCTTGCATCATACCACCAGGTCTTTGGTGTTCAACCTTAATTTGTTGGCATGTTGCACACTTAGCTACAAACGCTGCTATATCTTTCTTCATGCCACTCCACCAATAGATTTTCCGCAAGTCTCGGTACATCTTGGTGACACTAAGATGAATAGAATATCGCGCCCTGTGCGCTTCATCCATAATTCTCTGTCTTAGATCATCAATATTTGGGACACATAATCTACCCTGTAATCTCAACACACCATCTCCCCCTTGAGAGAAAATCTCTACTTTTTGGTCCTTGACTGACTCCTTCAGTCTGACCAAACTAGCATTTAAGTATTGTTTTTCCTTCACTTCTGAAACCAAGGAGGATTCGGAACTACTCTAAACCCCTATACTACCTTCAGTAGAGTCAAACAACCTAACCCCCAATCTAGCCAAACAATGTACATCATGAGCCAACTCTTTCTTTCCTTCTACCACATGCGAAACACTACCCATGGACACTCTACTTAGGGCATCCACCACATTATTGGCCTTGCTCGGATGGTACAACACACTCATATCCTAGTCCTTTAACAATTCTAACTATCGTCTCTGCCAAAGATTCAATTCTCTCTGGGTAAACACATACTGCAAACTCTTATGATCAGTGAAAACATCAACATGGACACCATATAAATAGTGTCTCCAGATTTTCAAAGCAAACACAACAGCAGCCAACTCAAGGTCATGGGTGGGGTAATTTTTCTCATGGGGTTTCAACTGTCTAGAAGCGTAAGCTATCACCTTACCCTTCTGCATCAATACGTAACCCAACCCAACCCTCAAGTATCATAGTACACCACAAAACCATCAACACCATCAGGCAAAGTCAAAACAGGGGCTGAAGTGAGTCGAGTCTTCAACTCCTGAAAACTTTTCTCACAAGATTCGGACCACAAGAACTTCACTTTCTTTTGGGTCAACCAGTCATAGGAGATGCTATAGAGGAGAAACCCTCAACAAAACGGCGGTAATATCCAGCTAAACCCAAGAAACTTTGGATATCAGTCGGAGAAATAGGTCTAGGCCAATTTCTAACAGCTTCGGTCTTTTGGGGATCAGCTCTTATACCCTCAGAAGAAATTTTATAACCCAGAAAAGCAATTGACCTTAGCCAAAACTCACACTTACTGAAATTGGCAAACAACTTGTGATCTTTAAGGGTTTGTGAAACAGTTCGGAGATGATCTGAATGTTCATCCTCGCTACGAGAGTACACCAGTATATCATCGATGAATACTATGACAAACATATCTAGATATGGTCTGAATACTCGATTCATGAGGTCCATGAAAGCTGCTGGGGCATTAGTTAACCTGAAATACATAACAAGAAACTCAAAATAGCCATAACGAGTTCGAAAAGAGGTTTTCGAGATGTCACACTCCCTAACTTTGAGTTGATGATAGCCGGAACGAAGGTCTATCTTTGAGAAATAACTTGCACCTTGAAATTGGTCAAACAAATCATCTATTCTTGGAAAAGGGTACTTATTTTTTATGGTGACTTTATTTAGTTGGCAGTAATCAATGCACATACGCAAAGAGCCATCTTTCTTTCTTACAAACAACACAGGAGCACCCCAAGGAGAAACACTGGGCCTTATAAAACCCTTAGCTAATAGATCTTTGAGTTGCTCTTTCAACTCCTTAAGTTCTGCAGGGACTATACGGTAAGGAGAAATAGAAATGGGCTGAGTATCAGAAAGAAGATCAATATAGAACTCTATCTCTCTATCAGGAGGTATCTCTGGGAGATCATTCGGAAAGACATCAAAAAACTCATTGACAATGTTAACAGACTGGAGAGTTAGAGTCTCAGACTTAGTGTCTTTGACTCTAACCAAAAGGTAAATACACCTCTTGGAAATAAGTTTTCTAGCTTTGAGGTAAGAGATAAAATGACTCTTGGGTGGCACAGAATTCCCAGACCACTCAAACACGGATGCACCCGAAAACTGAAACTTGGCCACTCGGGTCCGACAATCAATAGAGGCATAAGAAGAATACAGCCAGTCCATACCCAGAATCATATTAAAATCTACCATGTCTAACTCAATCAGATCAGCCAATAAAACTCTATGAAGAACGATAACAGAACACTTTTTATACACTTTTTGGGCAATAATCGAATCACCCACTTGGGTAGAAACTAGGATAGGCTCAGGAATAATCTCAGGACTCATTTCAAAATTCACAGCAATCAAAGGTATAACATATGAGAAACTGAATCCAGGATCCAACAAAGCATACACATCAAACTGAAATATACGAAGCATATCAGTAACAACATTGGGAGAGTCCTACTATTCCTGGTGGAACGGTAAAGCATAGAATCTATTCTGGCGCTACCCGCCAGTATTGCTAGAAGAGGCGCCCTGAGCTGGGGCTGGGCGAGTCGCTGGAACTAGAGCACAAACAGTCTGAGTCTGGGTTTGAGGGCAATAGTCACGACACCCTTGTCCATCCTGTGGACAATCTCTAACTCTGTGACCCATGTCACCACACTGTAAAAAACCCTTCTTCTCACCCCAACACTCACCCGAATGAACCCTACCACACTTAGGACACAGGGGACGACTTGGCTTACTGCCAGCACTGTGCTGGGACCTGGATGCATATGACCTGCTACCTTGTTCCTGCCTACCTCTAGGAATGGGAGGACTAGCAGATGACGGTGCTGGCATAGATGAATAATCCTGATACTGAGGGCGACTCCCTCCCTGCAATCTAGTCTGACCCCATCCATGCTGCTCGGACCTAGCTCTCTAATTCCCTCTCATTCTATCTCTCTCCATAATCTTGTTTGCCTCAAACTGTTGGGCATGAGTCATCAGCCTAGAAAAATTCATCTCACTATTCAGCATAGCAAACCTACACTTCTTAACCACATAACTAGACACTCCAATCACAAACTTACTCATACTAGCCCGATTATCAGCCACTAATTCAGAAGCATGCTTGGCCAACTGATTGAACTTTAGAAAGTACTCCTTAACAGTCATAGAGCCCTATCGCAGGTTCATAAATTCTTTTATCTTCGCCTCCCTTATCTCCAAAAGGAAAAACTTATCCAAGAATGTATCCTAGAACTCTTGCCAAGTTGTAGGGACAACTCTCTCACCTCTACCTTTCCTCCAAGCAACAACTCAGTCATAAGCAAGGTCTTTCAACCTAGCAGCCAACTGTACACTATGTTCTTCAGATACATGCATCACCTGAGTAATCTTCCGCACCTCCTCTAAAAACAACCGTGGATCCTCATCAGACTTGGACCCATAGAATTCTGACGGATTCATCCGTATGAAGTCACGGATCCTGGCAGTAGCTGAATCACCTCCCTACTGCTGTGGAGCTAGGGCCAGGTTGGCCTGAATATTTACAGTAATAGCTTGGGCCAGCGCCTGAAATGCTATCCAAAATTCAGCATGAGACACGTTTTCATTCAATGGGTCAGCGGGTTGAGGTTGCTCACCATCATTATTTCTTCCCGCTTGATGTGGAGGCATATTTCTAAAAGAGGAGAGCATGAATCAATAGCAGAGAGAGACACTTTAAGCATGATAGACTTCTGAAAGAAAGAATCACACTTTTTCCTAAAACATCTTGTAGCCTCTTGCTCATAAATGTGGTGCGCTACACACCGATGATCAAGACTCTACTTAATGCGGCTTGTCAGACTCCCTAGGACACCTTAAAACCTTAGGCTTTGATACTAAGTTTGTAACGCCCCGAAAAATGGGTTCGGAGCATCACATGGTGCTTAAGGCTACGAGTAGCCCCAAGCTAACCCTTTGAGCCATTTTCATTCAGTTCAACATAAATCAACGGAGTTTTTCCATAAATAACCCTCAAATATCAACAGAGTACTCATCATCCAAGAATAAAAGAATTTCAGAAAGATAACAAAATACGACTTATTATTCAACTCCCAACATCTATACTAGTTTGACAGGCCTCTAAGAAAATCAATAAAACCAACGAGCCATTGAGACATGCCCCAACTGCCTCATACTCAGTTATCAAATGTAAATAATTTCATGAAACCAACATCCGACATCACGTCCTCGAAATATGAGGACTCATCACAACAGAGGATGTAGAACAGCGTGCCCCAAGAATCACTGTTGAACTTCAAACTGAGCACCTGAACCTATATTCCGAGAAAATGCAGCCCACATCCGAAGATTTGGGTTAGTACCATGGAAAGGAATTGAGTATATGGGGGTGTATGCAGTTGTATAAACATTATCATCATAAATATTTATAAGAAATATGCAGGATGTATGAAACACTCACACAGCTCGAAGAAAATTATCATAATCATGAGAGGATAAAATAAGCACAATAACACATGTGAGTCATCATATAACTTATCAATCACTTTCAATTCATCAAGAATATCAATTCTCATAATGTAAATATCATTTAAATCTTTCGAAAGAATAACTTTCACAATTCCAGTTTCAAATCACTTCATCATTCACCATAGACACAAGAAAACACACACACACTGGGAGATCCTATAACCGACATAAACCATGTGAGCTGCATGGAGTCCAATGTACAACTCACGTTGGGGAGAGCCATCCTATCTTTGCCATCGGATTAGGACTATCGATATCAAATCCACACAAACTAGTGATCGCAATATAAATCAGCCTCCGGCTCACTCCTACGAGGGCACATAGTTCTAGGAAAGTAAGGTCGCTTTATACCTCCCACTCGGTGCTAAAGATTTCTCCCGGACTTAGCTCAGATCATTTCAAGGACAATCCACAACAAAATAATTTCAGTAATATATAAATATACATCGGGAGCCATCATGCTTCCCATCTATCAAAATCAACCACGTTGTGGATTTCTTTCACACTCAAGTTCAAAACAACTCCATTAAGACCAAAAGGTCAAATCATTCAAAATATCTCAAATATTCAACATCAACGTGCTTATAACACACACTTTCTCAAAAAAAACAAAATTTTCAATGGGGATTCACGACCCTAATATCAAAATCATGATAAATATCGTTCAAGATTCATGCTTTATATCTCCACACATGTAAATTCATCTTCCAAAATCATAAACATCAAGATTTCTTAATAATCATCATAAGATATGGGTTCATTCTTCAAATTCGTAAAAATCAAATAAAAATCATGCCTTTGTAAAGAAAATTACTTTTGGGCACAAGAACGAAAGAGAGTTCTTGTTGAAAAACCCCACATAACTTGAATGATGAACTTTAGATCGATACTCATTTTTGAGATGTTAATCGTGCCTTTGAATGATGGTTCTTGGAGTTCTTGAACTAGGAACTTGGAATCTTGAATAAATTTGCAGAATTAATGGTGAACTTTGGAGGTTCTTGAAGTTGGATGTAGGAGATTAGGGTTTTCTTTTTGAGGAAATTTGATGAAATATAATATATAATGCTTCTAGTCGGCTTTAATATAGGGTTTGGACGGATTTTGGGTGGGGGAATGACCAAAACGCCCTTAAAAATTAAATAATTCTCGAATCTGTGCTTTGGTGGACTGTTTTGATAGTCTGAAGTAGATCAACCATAACGTTTTACTTCGATATCCAAATTGGATGAAACCAATTTCATTAAAAAGAGGACTCTTATATCTTTCCGTTGATATATAGTATCTCACCCAAATCATTGTGTACGAGGATTTATGATCATTTGAAGTTGACCCAAAAATTTGCTTTTGATAGACTAAAGTAGATCGACCATAACTTTTTGCTCTGATAGACAAATTGGATGAAACCAATTTCATTGGAAAGAGGACTCACAGATCTTTCCGTTGATATATAGTAGATCACCTAGATAATTATGTAGAAGGAGTTCTGATTGTTTAAATTTGGATTAAAATTACACCAGGCCTCAGTACTTTTTCCTGTACGTTTTACTGTTCACTACTATTCACAGTTCGATCGAAATGTTCATAACTCGTCGCTCGGGTGTTCGTTCTGGATGATCCACATATCGTTTTAAATCTTATTCGATACTCTACGGAATGGTGGGTCATAATCTAAGATATTCCACACGAAAAATTTATAATTCATTCTAGAAGATAGAACCCAACACGTTTACGCACAAAATTTCAACGAAAAATTTCTCGGGGTATTACACTCTTCCTCGACCACTTGAGATATTTGGAACACTTGAACCACCTGAAACATTGTCTTTTCCTCTACCTTTTCCTCTACCTCTTCCTTTAGTAGCACTTGCAATGTTTGTGGTGGCCTAATTATTGAGATATTAGTACACATACTTACAAAAAAAATTAATAGTAACAAATAAATAAATATACCTCTTGATGGTTAGATGTTCCAAGTGAATGACTTGGACCACTGCCCCTTGCTCTCCCCCTTCCTCTACTAGTAGAAGCTCCAGCCTATGTTTTAAGAGATAATTCTTTGTCCTTGTACTTAACAGAATGTATATTAGATAATGATTATACAAATACTTGTGCCTGAGAAGATGTTCCAGTTGATTGACTTGTACCAGGTTGATCTCTTATAGGACATGATCTTTTATATGTCCTTGAGTACCACATTTTCTACAAGTAATTACAGTACTACATTTGCTAAGTTTTCCAATTTTTTCTACTTTCATCAACCCCCTTTCTTCTAATTTTATATGGTCTTCCAGGCAGCTTCCTGATCTTTGGGGGCTTCACGGTGGGATTATTTGATGTTGGCTACATTTTTATGTTATTCATTGGTTGAATAAAATGAGAATATGTGCTGAGGTAGGTATCCTTGTGATAGCAGGAGCCCACAAAATTAATGGGCTCATATTCCTTGTAATAAAGGGCAGCAACACCATGAGGACAAGGAATTCCCCTAAGCTGCCAAGCTCTGCAACTGCAGCTTCTACTAACAAGGTCAACAGTATGAGTACAACCTCTGTCAACAATCTCAAAACCCCTTTCCCCATTCCAAGACAAATTGCACTACATTGACTTGTCAATATTTTTTTGTAAAATCTTCAAAGCGAGAAATATCAGTGATCCAAGTATTTGAAAACTATCTCAACTGACCAATTCTTTTCATTATTTTCACCCTAATCTCCTCAAGCATTATGATGATTGTTTTTAACCTTGTAGGAAATACCCATGCATTAAAACTCTCTTCCATATTGTTGTCCACAACATCACATTTGCGATACTCTTCAAAGTATCTTTTACACCATGTCTCCAAATTATACCACAAAAGATCATTCAAACAATCCCTCCCCAACATCTTCATTGTTACTATATTCTCCTTCAATTCTACTTCAAATATGGATTTTGCAATCTTCCAAAATACTCTTCTCTTTTCTATACCTTTCCAGAGTTTACACCAATTAGCAAGAACATGTCTTGCACATTTTGTGTTCAACCAGTGGCAGTAGCTCTTTTATAGTTATTTCTAGTCCCTAACAAAACAAAATAAGCATATTAATCTACCAACAGTTGATAAAGAAAGAGAAAGAAAAAGTAAACAGTTGTTAAGAATAAAGTCATACCTTTTGCATATCAGATATGATGCTCAATTGATGACCTTCTCCAGGCTCAAGGTCATTCTTCAGCAGTTCAACAAACCAACCCTATGTAAATTGATTCTCAACCTCAACAACTGCCTAGGCAATAGGCAGTATTTGGTTCTTTCCATCTCTGCAAACAGCCACCAACATTTGACCTTTGCACACAACTTTGAGGAAACAACTATCCAAACCAATCAACCTTCTAGCACCTTCAAAGAATGCTTTCTTTAAAGCATGAAAGCACACATAAAAACCTTAAAAGATCAATTGTCTAGTCTCATCATCATCTCCACTTTGACAACAGAAGTGCTACCTGGATTAGTCCTCAAAATCTCATCTCTGTAATAAAAAATCCTACCATATTCCACAATGTGATCACCCATAATCTCTTGTAGCACTTTAGACCTAGCTCTTTCCATAGTTGTTTCACCAACATGGATATCCAACTCTTGTCTAATAATCTCCTGTAACTGGACAACTCTAATGTTTGGTTGTTGAGTAATTCTGTCTTTATACTTACTTGCCAGAAACTTTGAGTTGCAAAAAGAGTTAAAAATTGATCTCAAACAAACATGAATAGGGTTGTATCTTTTAACAATAAAATTCCTACTACTCTTATCTTTGCTAGCACACAACAACCAAGGGCAAGTGTCTTTGCAGCACCTCACTCTAACTCTAGAAGGCTCATTCAGATACTTTTCGATTTGAATATTTTCTTGAATTGCATATCTGGTTACTGCCAGCCTAAACTCCTTTACACTTGGAAAAATCAACCCCAATTCCCAAATAATTTTTTCACAAGTTTCATAAAAAACGACTCTATTTTTTTTTGTTCTTTCTTCTCACAGTTTGTTGCACTACTTCATCACCATCTTCACCATCTCCCCAATCTACGTCATCATCTAATTCAAAGCTAGGAGCTTTATCACTTAGGTAGTAAGGTTCATTACCTCTTAGTTTACCAACTAGGCTATCCCTAGTGCCAATATTTGACTTATCATACCTTATATCTAGACCCTTTTCACCAACATTAACCTGTTCAGCTGTTGTACCTCTACTTCTTCTTTGTGACCTATTGAAATTTCTTTTACTAGCCCTTATATCAATATATTCTTAATGGACATCACTGTCAACACCACTGTCCAGACTAGTACTCCCTTCTGAATTTGAATCATCCTCTAAATCATTATCACTTGGATCCTCATCTACTGTAGGATCAAAAGACTTGGAAGGTATATTAGAAGTAGGAGGCTTATCAGGAGGGTTGGAAGGGAATTTAGGAGTAGAAGGCTGAAAATTAGGGCTAGAAGAATCACCCTCATTAATAGGGTTCAAATGTTCCCTACCTACCCCATTATCAGTTCTATTGGGGAAATACTCCAATTGAAGTAGGGCCTGATCAGGTTCAGTCACCCCATGTGAAACATACACCTCAAGTTTATCCCCATTTTTTAATATGTTGACAATGTCAAAAATAACCTTATCACACTTAATTTCTACCAAATAACCATTTCATTTAACAAAGAAATCACATTGAGTTGAATATCCTAGATATTTAATGTAGTCTCTTAACTCAAAATAGGACATCATATCAACATCTTTATCGAAAAACTCAGTCACGGACCCACTAATATATTCAGGTGGGGGACCAAATTCTATTTCACTTCCATGATACCATCTTAAAGTTATAAGCACAAAAGTCATAGAAAGATACCTGAAAAAGCAATAATTCAATCACACAAACACATTGAAATCAGTAAACAAAGAAAAAAAACACCCCACCCCACCCCAGCTACCCCCACTTGACACATACCCAAAAAGAATTCTAAGTTGTACATGTTACTACAACACCGTAACAGTAACAACAACAAATGCAAAAAATCGACAAACATCCAACAAACATATAAGTCAATATATTCATATTTGCATTAATTATAGTAAATTATGTTTTCCCCCCCAAAAAATACAACTTCAAAGAATTCATCAAATCGACAAAATTAAACATAAACGTTGTACATGCATAAGTTAATATGTTCATATTTGCATCAATTTCACTAAATTATAAGCTAAAAAATATTTACCCAAAAAAAACACAACTTCAAAAAATCTATGATTAGAGAGATAAAAACTACAATACACAAAACCCTAACCTGTAAAATCCTCACTCCTAGGTTAATACGTTTTTCCCTAACAAATTTTTCTTCCAAACACCTTCGATCTCCTTCAAATGTGAGCTTAGAGTCTAAGTCGCGACAGATAGGAGAGAAAAATCGAAGAAGAGAGAGAGAGAGAGAGAAATGGAAAACGAATCATTTCAAATGATTCAGATATTTTATTACGATCGGGTCGGGTTATTGGGTTAAACCCAACCTTTTAACCTTTTAATAATTAAATTATTATTTAAAAAGAGAGTGCAAACCACGCGCCTAAGGGTTGCTGCAGAATATGGTCAAAATGGTGTATTTACAAGGGATTAAATAAGAATCATGGGTTAATAGGTGGTATTGAAAGCGTAAGTGTCTTTTTGAAAATCTCGGACAACATCAGTGGTGTAATTATGTATTTTCTCTTTTTGAATTTCAAAATTGGAAAAAGGACTTTGAGAGGGGGTTGTACAATCTACTACAAAATTTTAAATTTCAAATTTGAAATTATTTTTGCTAGATATTGGGTAGAAGTTATGAGAGTTTTTGGGAATTACCCAATTGAGATTTAAAATTTAGCCAAATTTATTTAATTTATCCAAATGAAAAATTAATTGGCAGATTGCATTGCAATTATGATCAATTTGATTTCAATTATGACCAAATCTAATAGATTGACTAAATTAAATTAAAATTTGATACAAATTAATACTTTCTTTAATCCTGAGTTTCTTGATTTAATAAAATCAAACATATATTCATCCAAATAAATTATTTTTGAGAGTAAATTATATTTTAATTAAGATTTTATCCATTCGAATTAATTTTCAAGCTTATCTCCATAAAAACTCAAACATTGATAAAAATATTCATTCAAGTAACAAAATTTATACAATCTCGTATATGTGAATACAAAAAATGTATAATCGTCACTTAAATGAAAAAATTAATCTAAATAAATATTTTAGAGCGCATTTGTCCAGATGAAATAAATATTTTACTTTTATTTAAAATTGAAGAAATCTAGGATTAAATTTAGTCGTGGAGGGCAAAAATTAGGCGTCAACAATAATAATGATGATGATGACAATAATAATAATAATAATAATAATAATAATAATAATAATAATAATAATTGACTTGATAATTTTTTTGAGTTTAATTTTGATCAACTGTTTAAAAAACTTAAGTGAAATAATATGAAAAATACTTTAAGGTTTTAGTTCACACTATTGTTGACTTATAACAACTCAACTTCACTCTTATGTACATTTTAAAAATTTATTTTCATGAGATTAAGTGAAAAAAAATTAAAAAGATACTAGCTTTGAAATTTTCTTTTGAGTTTAATTTTGACAAATTATTAATATATATTTTAGAAAAAATATATCAAAATACTTTAAATTTTTAGTCAACACAATTATTAAATTCTAATAACTTAATTCACCCCTATGTATATTTTTAAGATGATTTTAAAAGAAAATAGCCTAACTTTCAGCAAATTGGGGAAACCCATAATCTAACTTTCAAAATTATCATATGTAGTTAATGTATCAACTGTATGCAATCGAATTTATTCGATATAAGATATAAATACAATGAGAGTACTTACATGTAACTTTTTTCATAGTTTTTCTTTTCTATTTTCGTTTTCTCTTCATTTTTTCACACTCTTCTAGCTCTAACGTCTATTTCTCTTTTTTCTTTCTTTTCTTCTCAACTGTTTTTCCTTTTTTGGTTTTTAGGTATTTTTTTTTCTTTTTTTCTTTTTTTCTTTTTTCACGTTTCCCTTCATTTTTGTTTCATTTTCTATTTTCTTGAGTACTTTTTTCTCATTTTTTTTCTTTTGTGTGTCTTCCCATCTTTTTTTTTCTTTCTCTTTTTTGTATTTTCGTTTTATTTTTTTTTACTCTTCTATTTCTAGATTCTATTTCTCTTTATTTAAAAAAAAAATCTTTTCATTTTATTTTTTATATTTTTTTGTGTTTTTGAAAAATCTGGCTACGTAAAACATAAATTATGAATGATAACGAAAATAACACAATCGCTTATTATATTTGTATTCACATCATCATTTATATTTTTGTATTCGTTGATACAATTATATTTTTATTTTTATTTTATAGTTTGC
Source organism: Capsicum annuum (assembly GCF_002878395.1). Classification (NCBI taxonomy): domain Eukaryota; kingdom Viridiplantae; phylum Streptophyta; class Magnoliopsida; order Solanales; family Solanaceae; genus Capsicum; species Capsicum annuum. The sequence continues at coordinate 74,785,645 of NC_061122.1, forward strand.
ACTTGTATGAATGTACTTAATTGGAAAGAGAGATAATGAATTGTAACTCCTTTCACTCCCTCTTCTATGAGAGATTATTTAATTATAATTAATTAAAACTTAGGCTAAATAGGATAATTAAGAGCGTATGTTTGTTTAATCATGTAGTTTTTTCCTTTTAATATTTATTTTTATGAGGTGAGGTGAAAAATGATATTAGAAAATATTTGATTGAAATTATTTTTTGGGTTTAATTTTTTCTAACTATTTAATTTTCTTAGATAAAATAATTATGAAAATGCATTATAATTTTAGTGAAATAATATAAAAATAATTCTAAAAATTTAAATATAATTTAACTAAAATAAATTTATATTTTAACGCTACTGCCTAGTATTAAAATCATGATCCAATGATTAAAATTCTTTTTATCAATTTGTTAGAATAACATTATGGGACGATCTCAATAATTTTTATTTATTTAGTTAATCTTTGTATACAGTAGAATTTTCAGTTAAATCTATATAAACTCAACATGAGAGAATCGAGATAAAATTTCTACACTGAAATTTTTAAGTCAAACTTAATTAATTTACAGTTGAGATATCACGTTAATAACCATCAATTGAATTGCTATTTAAAGGTGATCTCCTTTTGTTTGTAGACAAAATAAAAATGAATCTAACTTTAAAAGTAATCATATTATTTATTAATTACTCCTGTATAAATAAATTAATTTAGCAAGTAAACTATCATTATTTTTAATCTCAAAATTTCATTCATGATTTCTCTTAGTTAGATATTTTTATTATTTGGATTGTTTTATAAAAAAAAATCATGGGAGAAATTTTATAGATGAGATATATGGATGATTTAAAATTTAAAAAATGGAGAAAAAAATAAAAATATTTAAAACCCATAGAGTAAAAGAACTAAAGAGATAAAAGTATTGAAAGAAAAAAATATATAATACAAGTCAAAAAATGGTGATTAAAAGGCTTCAAATAAGATGAGAAGCTTAGAAATATTAAGGAAAAAGTAGAACAAAAAAAGTAAAAATTTAAGGAGTAATATAAAAGAGTAAAGTAAAGTTATGATATCTGAAATAGTAAAAAATAAATAAGAAATAAAAGTTTAAGTGGTTTTGATTTTGGCGGGGAAAATAGATGATTTTGGAGCCTAAAAGATATAGCAATATAAAAGAGTATAAAAAGAAATGAAAAAGAAAAAATCAAGGTGATTTTGCATTTTGGAGGGAAAAATAAGTGGTTTTGGAGCCTAAAGGGCCTTGAAGTTTTTTTACACCATTCCTGTCATTCGAGTCAAATTAATTCGAGTTATTTAGCAGCATCATAATAAAATATTTATTTAGTATAACCTATGAAATCAGATCTAATTATAATAGAGGGTACACAGATTTTATTGTACCCTGAGAAAGTGGAGAGTTGTTTTCAATACATTCTCAATTAAAAATATAGTTCAGAAAATAAAGTAATAAAGATAAAAACATAACTGTTATGAAATATAAAGCAAATAAAAAGAAGAATAGAGAGAAGAGAGAGTAATTCTTACTTTTCTTGATGGATTAATTATAATGAAGGAAACCCCCTTTATTTATAGGAAAAAATTAACCTTAGGGTTTCTAACTTTTTCATAAATAGATATTTACTATATATGATAAAGTAGACATTCACTATGTATGGTAAAATAGACATTCACTATATATGATAATATATTTATAACATTCCCGCTTGAATGTCTATTTGATAGATAACGTGCCTCGTTGAAATCTTACTAGAAAATCCTGTGGGAAAAAAATCTAGTGAAGGAAAAAGAGTACACATCTCTAACAATACGCATATAGGCTACCTCATTAAAAACCTTACAAGGAAAACCCAATGGGACAAAATCTCATAAGAGAAAACGAGTACAATGTGTATTAACTCCCCCTAATGAGAACATCCTTGAACTTTTGCATATCTCGATCTTGTGTACCATCTTCTAGAAAGTTGCTATTGGAGGAGACTTAGTGAATAAATCAACTAATTGTTATTTGAACAAATCTGTTACACGTTAATATCACTATTCTTTTGTAGCCCGTATGTATAGAAAAGTTTGCTATCTCCTTTTATAAATCCTCCCTTAAGTTGTGCTATGCATGCTGCATTATCTCCATATAAAATTGTGGGTACATTATCATATTTCAAACTACATTTTTCACGAATGAAATGTATCATGGATCTCAACCATACACATTCTTGGCTTGTTTCATGAATAGCTATTATCTCAGCATGGTTCGATGAAGTAGCTAGATAAACTGCTTTGTATATCTCCAAGATATAGCAGTAACTCCACATGTGAAAACATTGCATGTTGGAGACCGAGATTTATGCGGGTTAAATAAATACTCAATATTAGCATACAACAAGATCGAAACTACAATCTTTTGAATAAAATAAGATCATGTTGATCCCATTTTGATGTCTCTTAGTAGGAGCAGAACTATATCTGGCTAACAAATTGATTGAAAAGGTTATATCAGGTCTTGTGGTATTTGTAAGATACATGAGTGCACCAACTGGATAATATATGGTACTTCATAACCAATTCAAATTGGTATATTTCTCATTTCAGCAAATAATCTATTGCTTTTGAAAACTCTCCAAGAGTTTCAATAATTTTCAAGCTATAAACTTATACAATATAAGGATTATAAATAAATTTCCCAGAAACTTTTATATACTTCAAACATTTTGAATCCTTAAATAAGTTTTCATGTAAATTTTGTCAAGTGACAATATTCAACATTACATGAGTGACATCTTCAAGTATCTAGACTGGAAATCAAATAAGTTTTATACTTACCAAAATGCATTCTTTCACGTTATTTAATAAATATTTCTACGTCAGCATGCTTAATAAATGTAGAATTTGAATCCTCGTAATCTTTTACAATATTACGCCAATATTATATCAGAGATATCGCTAATGATATATCATTTTTTATTGGTTCACAAAGTGGCATAACATTTTGAAATCTCATCACTTCATTATTTTCGAGTACCTGAACCTCTTATAAGGTTTCATGAAGTGTTATGTCACAGGCTCTTCAAAAACACATTACCTTCTTATTACGATTATTTGCTCCTTACCTTTTTTAATGATTATTTCATTTGAAATCGATTGGTCTATCGTGCTTCACGCATGCATAGATTTTGTCCTTTAGAAACGCAAAATTAGAGTACTTGCAACTTAAATATGAGATATTTTTGACATTTGATTTGAATTATCTTTTGAATGAGGATCTAATGATAATTCCAAACATATTTTATAGCTGCTTATAATCTCCCCCTTATGTTAGGAAAACTAACATACATCCTCTATTTTCTTTGAAGAATCTATCTTTGTGCATTATGGTATATTCATTAATTGTATACAGCACATCAAAACTATTAGATGGACAACGTGTGGTTCCTGACTCAAAACCAACTTTGAGAGGGAGGTAATCATAATTTATTGGTTTGATGCATACAAGTACTTTTGTATATAATATTTCAAACCAACACATAAAACTTTGTTCTCATTAGCAATGATTTAACTATTTATCGAAGACAATCAATGCCTAACCAACATTATCATCAAGATGAATTATCTTGATTACACAATCTAAAAATTATGCTCTTAACTCAATTTATATTGAACAAGTAACTTGATGAATGTCAAACTACTGGTTGACAATTAACGTATAAGTGATCATCTTATATCGATGCATCTTAACAGATCACATGATGGGTGAACGGGCCTATATTCACCTTTTATACTTTTTAGAATTTAGGAAATCCAACCCAAGTTGGTCCAACCAACTTATCATGAGAACAAGCAATATTAAAAGCTCATGAAGAATTTTTGAATTCTTCAATATGTATTTAATACTTAATATGCACATCTTTGGAATGACGCAATCGTTCATGTCAACTTATGAACCTTTATACTAGTAAACTCCAAGTTTACTATGACATGAACTTTTTTCTTGAGTAAATTTCAGATTTAATATACTATGAATAGATTTCAGATTTACTACTTGGAGAGTAGATTTAAGAATAACTCCTCTCAATTATTCTACCTCTTTTGGAGGTGAATTGTAGTACGTACAATCACAATCAAGTGCACGTTTATATTGATAAGCTTTACTAAATATCATCACATTCACCCCAGGGAATAAATCTATGCTTATAACAATTAAAATTCTCATTACCATGAATGAAATATAATCGTGCCTTGAGTCTATCAAATTGATAGCTTATAACTTCTTTTATGATATTGCTACTTCAGGAATCGAGGTGTGCATAATGTAGAGAATTTTTCTCTAACATATCTTATAGTCATAATAAGCGTGTAAAATATTATCACTTTTGATGACTATCATCATATTGTCCTTCACGCTTGTATTCATACATTCAATCACTTGTCTTCTTTCAGACATATTATGTACTGCTACCACATCCAATTTAGAGAATGAAGCATATTCAATGGGACATGTCTCATGATTTTTCGTCAAACCTATTATTTTGCCTTAACCATCATAATATTATCAATATGATACATTAATATTCAAACTCAAAGTCTTATCCATGTAAAGGTGTCTTAGACTATAAATCGATGAGACTTGAACCCAACATTTTATCATCATGGTACTTTAAAATTTTTAACTCAATGTCTTATCTTCTTAATGAAATGAGACTTAAATAATCATCATAATTTTTAACAATATTATTCTTCATGAACAAATTTAAAGCATAATTGGTTTCAAACCAATTATTTTTTCTCAAATTCAACAATAATTATATTATTAGTAGCAAAAGACATAAATAACATAAGAAATTATTAACGTTACAATTACCTTTAGATTTATAATCTCACCTTGTTTGGCAGAGTCTCGTGCTGATAACGTATTATGAAATATAAAGCAAATAAGAAGAAGAATAGAGAGAAGAGAAAGTAATTTTTATTTTCTTGATGAATTAATTATAATGAAGGAAACCCTCTTTATTTATAGGGGAAAACTAACCTTAGAATTTTTAACTTTTTTTGTAAATAGATATTCATTATATATGATAAAGTAGATATTCGATTAGATATTCACTATATATAATAATATATTTATAGCAATAACAAAAATATGAATAGTAACTACAATAAATATAATACTATAATAGAAGGAAATGAATACCTACAAGCTAGACAAAAAGAAAAGAATTTTTAGTGACAACAGAATTTCCGATAGTTGCAGCGAACTTAAAAGTGTTGTTGAACTGATCTATGTATTCATCAAAAGCAATTTTTTTTAAAACAAAAAGATAAAAACTTTGGTTATATCTAAATTAACTTTTTACTGTTGTAGCTTGAAGAGAAAAGTGATGAGGAGGTGAATTTAACGATATAAAAGCAGGAAAGAATGATGATTTTACCTACAATTCAATGGAAAGAGGACATGCATGAGAGATTCTCTGTAGCTAGGTTCATAATAATATCCCCTACTTTTCCTTTTTCTGAAACTCTCTCCGAATTTTCCCAATTAGTCAAACAAGCAATTAGTATTTTTCATCAAGTTCCAAGTTAATTCTCATTTTTATCTCTCATAAATATTATATGATATTTCAAGATTGTTGGAGTATGATTTTGTTATTTAAGACAACAAAAAAAACTTTCAGTTAAAGTGGCTTTTTTTTTTTGGGAGTTATATCGTTGTTCTTATCCTCAAACGGATCACTTTACGGTGTCGTTTGGTTGAGAATGTAATTATGTTGAGATTAGTTATGGTGGGATAAGTTATAATATGATAAGTTATATTGGGATTAATTATATTGATATTATTTTTTATTAAGTGTTTGGTTTGTTGTTTTCAAACTAATATGCATGGTATAATTTCTACGAATAAAGTAATTGATTACTAGAATACCCCCATCTTATTTAACTTCTTTTTTGTTTATATATATTTCATTTTAAGCTTTAAATATTTATTCTTAAAAATAAAATTTTCATCTTATTTAACTTAATTTTTTTGTGTGTGCATTTTCATGATTATATCGTGTGTGTTTTAAAATTAAAACTTTCATCTTATTTAGATTTAATTTTTTTGCATGTGTCTTCCCATGATTATGCCGTATGTGTTTAAAATAAAAATCTTACTATATCTTATTTAGTTTGAAATAAAAACTTTCAACTTAAGTTTATTAAAGTAAAAAAAGATTTGTTGTTTATGTCATTTCATTTAAACACGTATTACTCATATGATATAGAATATTAAAATTTATTTTAATTGATATATACAATATCAATTTTCAAGTGATTAAAAAACTATTTAATTTAAAATATGTAATTGAACAATAAAGTCGATTGTCAAACGATAATGTGTATTAAAACTAGGCAACGCCTTTGTAGTTGCTAAAATATTTTACAGATTACTAGTGAATGGTAATTATTATTTTAAAATCTACTTACTTTAACTAATCTTTTCATTGTGTAGTAACAACTTTTTGTGTTATCAATTCACAAAAAAATACTTAGAAGGAAAAAGTTGATGTTGAATTCCGTTTTTCTATGCTTAAAAAATTATAGTACCTACATTTTGTTGAATATATAAAAAATTATAGTACCTAGTTTTGATCCTTATTATGTATGAATCTAACATATTTTAATTTTTAATTTGTTAATTTTGCATTTTAATCCTTTATATAAGAAAATAACGTATGAGTTTATAAAATTCACAAGCAATGAGATGAAAAAATTGCAAAGTTCAATTAATAAGAGGTTAATTTTTTTTAGTCATATATTTTCATCATTCCAAAATAAGATATTTTAGTCTTTTTAATTTGTCATAATAACGCGTTTTAGATAATCAAGTAGATATCAATAATCTTTTTTCAATTTCAAAAGCAATAATTAGAGATGATGAAAAAGATTGAAGAAATGTATTTGTAATGAATTTGGAGGTATTTTTGTCATTTTATAATTTATCAAAAAATAAATTAAGGTGGGATAACTTATACCACCAAATATGTGGTATAACTTATCCCAGGATTATTATTAATTTCGAAATAAATTATCTCAAGTATTACCAAACCAAATAATGTATCAAAAAATTTATTCCAAAACTATTATTTTATCCTAAAATAATTTATTTTAGTACCTCACACCAAACAGCCCCTACAAGAATTATGTAAACTAACATCCAAAATATAAACCATTTTGATTTGAGGGACTGATATTAGTTTCCCTCCTTAGAAAAAGAATACTCACTTATTAAATATCGGGAAAGTCTCAAAAATAGCACACAAAATTAGTCTTCCATTGTAATACTTTATAATATTACTCTCTCCATCTCAATTTATGTATCATCATTTTATTTTTAATTCGTTCAAAATATATGTCAGATTTTCTTATTTGATAAATATTTAAAAACACAATTATACTTTTATCCTTATTGACCCACTTAATTAAAAAAAAAGATAGTAACACATTTTTTGATAAAGGATAATTTGGTAAATATTATCAAGTCTTCCTTTATTTCTTAAACTTCATGCCCGGTCAAATATCGACACATAAAATAGGACGGAGGGAGTATTATTTATAATCAATGTATTCGATTTACAGCCGCTATTTCACTTTTACTTAATAATTTGTATTCATATAAAATATAAATATATTAATTACATTTTATATTTTTTTTATTATCGAAAAATATGACTAAATCAAATACAAGTCATGAATGATGACGGAAACATCATAACCGCGCACTGTATTTGTATTTACTATCATCTTTTTTTTTATTCTTTTCTCTTATTTTATTTTTTTACTTTATTTTTTTTCTATTTTCTTTTTTTTTCTTTTTCGATTCTTTCTTTCATTTTTATATTTTTTTCTTTTCCGTATTTCTTCTTCTTTTATTCTTTTTTATGTATATGTTTTTTTATCTCTTTCTTTTCGTTTTTTTTTTCTATCACTAGCTTCTATTTTTCTTTCTTCTTTTTTTGTTCTTTTTTTCTTTTTGATTTTTTCTTTTGTACTTTTTTTTCCAGTTTTTTCTATCTTATATTTTTGTATTTTTGAAATATATGAATACTCGAGAATATAAGTCCCGAATAATAATGAAAAATATCATAATTTTTTATTGTATTTGGACTCACATAATCATTTATATTTTTATATTCGTTGATACAATATACTTGTATTTGCATTTTATAGTTCGCGTTTGTTTTTGTATATATGTTATAGTTCACATTTATATTTGTATTTTGTAGTTCACACTTGTATTTGTATGTGTATAATTTATTTGTATTTTATACTTCTCTTTTGTATTTGTGTTTGCTAGTTCGCACCATCATTTATATTTTATACAATTTGCCCTTGTATTTTAATGAATTATTTTGTATTTATATTTTATAATTGATTGGATGTTATATTTGTATTTGTAGTTTGTGGTTTCATTTTATTTGTATCTGTGTATTATTTTTATCGATACACTTGTATTTTTTAAAAATTATTTTGTATTTATATTTGTAAGTTGACTGCATATTGTATTTTTATTTATAATTTAATTTATCTCATTTGCTTGCTTTGAATTCGTAGATAACAAGATCATTTGTATTTTTAAACAATTGAGGAAGAATTTTTATTTTTCTTTCTACGAACACTTATATTTATAAAATGATAAATTATACAAATACAAATATTACATTTGTATCAAACGATACATGTTTATACAACTTGAACCATACGCATACAAAATGATACTTTCTTATATACTAATGATACATTTACATTGAATGACACATTGCTTATTTACATATTTAAGACCCAAGCAAATACAATTAATACATACTTATTTGTATACAAATACAAATAATAAATTGTACATACTAAAGGTTAAACTATTCAACTAAAATAATAAATTTATTTAAAATATATAATATGATATAAATAAATATAAAATATAAAATACAACAACAATAAAAAGTGAGAGGAAAAACATACAAAAAAGGAAAAAAGGAGGAGGAAAATGAAAAGGAAAAACAAAGGAAAAGAAAAAAAAGAAAAAAATGGAAAAGAAAAAAAGAAGAAAGAGAGAGAAAATAAAAAAAAGAGGAAAAGAAAAAATGAGGACAACAACTAAAAAAAAGTAGAGTAATAGAAAATAAAGAAATAAAAAATAAATAAGAGAGATCGTAAATTGTATTTGATAGGTAAGAGGGACTACGAATTATAATTAATTAAAATTTAAATTAAATTAAATAATTAAAAAGCTACATTTGCTAAGTCATGTAGTTACTTTTTAATTATTTTGAGTAAATTTACTCTTAAATTAAATGAATAGGGAAATAGTAATATAACGCAAACAGTATTAGGAGTATTTTGACTTGTCAATTTCTGGATATATAAATAATACCAATATTTGTTGTGGATATATCGATTTTGTAAGCTTGTATGAAATATGATACCGTACTTAATTATTTATTGGCTCTCTGTTTCCTTACTAATAATTTGGCTTCATGCTTACCTCATTATTTCATGTAAAAGAAAAATAGACCCAATTATATTTGTAAAAGTGTAATTCATTTAATCCAGTTGGACTTTCTTTAAGCAATGATAATAGCTTCTTTTTCTTGGCTGATTTAATTTCTTTTAGTGCTCCTTTTATTTTAATTTATTTGATCTTTTATCTTTTTAATTTATTTTAAAATAAATATTTCTTTTATTATTCGTTAAATTTTTAATTTTAATTTTTCACGTGACATTTAAAATGATCATAAATTATAAGACATTTTGATTCATTTATTACTTTCTTTATCTATTTATATAATACTTTTCACTTTTCGAAAGCTAACGGTTTAAGTTTGATTGTGCACTCGGACATGAAATCTTTCACTCTTTTGTAATAAAATTAATATATTTAAAAATTACGTAAAAATTAATAAGTCACAATAATTAATTATGATATAAAAATTAAGATCAAATATAAAATTATTTAAATCTTAAAATTTAAAAATATTACACAATTGAAAGGAAAGTATATCCGAAATTAAAATTATATAATTAAAATTTTTATTTTATTTTCTTAAAATCTACCAAGTTAAAATATGTCAAACTAGTTGAAAGGGGAAAAATATGAAAAGAGAACTCTTTTATCTCTCACAAACACAGCCAAAGCGCAGACCCTTTTAAAGAAGAGCGCTCTCTCATGGGCATACCCCACTCTGTTAATATCCTTTTGAGTGGAATGAGATATCTACTCTAAAGCCGCCTCTCTTTTTTTCCGTTCTTCTTCTCTCTTTCTTTTAAATCCCTCCTCATTCTCTCTTTCTTTCTTCCTTTCATTTTTTTGTTCTCTTTGCTGAAAATCCTAAAGGAAAAAAGATTGAGAAAAAAAGAAGGTATATATATATATATAGATATATATATATATATATGTATATATAGAGAGAGATATTTATTAATCTCATCATGACTTTTCAACTGTATTGATCATATTTTCTCGTCTGGCTCAGAGACAAATTGATAAAAGAAGCATGGGGAAAAGGATTACTGCTACTACCATCATCTTCTTCTTCTTTAGTGCAGATCATAAGTGTGTTGAAGTCATATTGGAGGGTATTTTCTGAAAATATATACACGTCTTCCTTTCTCTGATTGTCTTGCTGTTTTTTAATTGTTTTTTTGCAGTAAGTAATAGCAATGTCTTTTGTGCACTAAAACCAACCAACAAAAATCTTCATCTCGCTCTCTCTCTCTCTTTCCGTATCTCTGTCCTTTCTTTCTTTTCTGCTTCTTCTTCTTTTATTCCTTTTGTTTCTAAGCTGTTTAAAGCAAAATAATGGATTCTGGAAACAACAGTGCAAGTCTGCAGTCATCAAGTACTGGTGGTGCTGTTGGTGTTGGTGGGAAAGTTGGTGGTGGTGATGAAGAGTCCGATTCACGTGCTGGTTCTGATTCTTTTTCTTCAGCTTTTCACACTCAAAACTCATCCTCTTCATCCATGTTTGACCCTTTTGCCAACTATTTCAACCCCATATCTCGCCCAAACGCAGACCCACCACCACCAGCTCCTTCACACAACTACACGCCCCCTAATTCACTTTTCAATCTCGATACTGATTGGTCCAAAACCCTAAGATCCGACCTCAACAACAACCCCATGTTATTACCATCATCATCTGATAAACCGTCTTATTCTAATAATTCTTTATCCTTTAGTACTGGTGGAGCTTCTTTCCTTTCATCAACACCAGCAGAACGCGGTGCTGGTGGGAACGTGAGTATTGCTACTACTACTACTGGGACATCGGCGGATCAACCAATTACGCAACCCGTGCGTAATCCGAAGAAAAGATCGAGAGCGTCAAGAAGGGCACCAACTACTGTGTTGACAACAGATACCACTAATTTCAGAGCTATGGTTCAAGAATTTACTGGGATTCCTGCACCACCTTTCACTTCTTCCTATTTCCCCCCCAGAAGTAGATTTGATTTATTTGCTATTGCACCTAATTCCTCTATAAGATCCGCTGTTGGTGCTGGTCCTGGTGTTGGTAATAATCTGCTAAGCATTTCACAACCACCTAATTATCTACGAAGACCTTTCCCTCAGAAAATTCATCCACCACCCTTTCTTTCTCCTTCATCAGTTTCTGCTACTTCGTCTTCCTCCTCGTCCTCGTCGTTAATGTTGAGTTGTTTAGCTGAAAATATTGCTTCAACAACCACTAGTGGTTCTAATTCTAATATTAACTACCAACTGACTTCCGAATTAGGCCTGCTGAAGCAACTTCCTAGCGGACTCGCCAATTCTGCCACACAAAGCTCTAATCTTTTCGATTCAATTCAACAGAACTCAATCCTGGCATCACTTTTTCAACATTCTCAAAAATATGCAATTGTGTCCAAAGACCAAGAACATCTCCAAATGCCAGCGAATAGCAACTCTCAGCTGAAGATTGGTAGTGTTCTTGAAGAGTATAGTGTGAACAATGCTTCACATGGACATATTCTAAGTGGGCTTCCGAATCTGATTTGTCCGGAACAAGCAGCAACATCATCGAGGAACGTGGACAACAGTATTAATGCAGCTAATTTTCATGGCGATAAGGTGCAGGAAACAGTGGTAAGCAGAGGTGGTGAAGGTATGGTGGAATCATGGATTTGTTCTTCAGACTAGAAAAAAAGAAGATAAATATTATTACGCAGTACAAAGTTATTTGAAGTCATGATGATGATTATGTGATCATAACAACAATGAGGAGGAAAAGAAAAAGGTAGATTTATTAGTGCTATCTTACCATCATGTTTTCTTAATCATGATTTTCAAAAATGAAGCAGCAAATTTTAGTTTAATTTCATTGAAATGTTCTGTAGATAATAATCTGCGGATTGGTTTCTTGAAGTACTTGATTATATGGATAATCATATACTTATAGATTAGATTTAGATTAGTTAGAAAGTGGGAGGGAGATGGAATACATATATTATTATGATTAGAATGATGGAGGTTTTGTTGGTTCATTTTCCTTGTTTTCTTGTCAATGTTGGTTTCTTCGAATAGTAAAATGTTGTTACTTTGCATTTTAATATGCTTATTATTACGGCGGATATTTAGTCCTCTTTTACTATCCATAGCTCGTTTCAGAAAAATACACAATCCACTATTTCTCACAAAGTGCTTCCTTTTTATATCGATTTTCTCTAATTTCTTTTGCTCAGTTACAACAACAAACCCAGTATATTCTCACATAATGAGATTTGGGAAGGGTAAGATATACGCAGTCCATACTTCTAGAAAGACAATTTCTTTTGCTCAGTTCCTGAATAAAATGTTAATTACAAGGTAATTTCTTTTTTAAAAATTCATCTTGTTGAATGGTAAGAAATACAAATTTCCCTAACGTTAAAATCTCTCTCTCTCTCGTACAACCTTGACGTTGTGATTTCACAGAGGGTCGGAAAGGATAGAGGGTCTCAAAGATGATGATGTGTATGCACTTTTTGATAGACCCCTGTTAAGTGACAAATGTTTGAAAGATTATTATAATTTGCTGATATATAAATAATAAAATTGCTGATATCTTTGATGTCACATGTTTTTATTTATTGCAGTTCTATTTTATCTTAATTATTATAACTTTATCTTTCATCCATTTTTCAACTAATATACGATATATTATTTTGAAGTTAACGTAAGACAGTGCAAATAAATAAGTTATAGATTAAACGGAGCGATTGACGGCGAAATTCAGGGGATTGTTAGGCGCCGAATTCTACTATTAGATATTTATTTTGAGATATATTTTTGTGAAATTTGGAGGAGCTTTTTGGAGTTTAAAATATAATATTATTGTGTTTTAATTTGTTTGAATTGTTTTATTTTGTTTAAAATAGAAAAGTTTAAAACATATTTTTATATATGTAAGATATTTTAAATTTAAAATGATAAAATTATTTTTTTATTTTTAAAAATTATTTGTTAATTAAAATATATCAAATAAATTAAAACAAGAGCATAATGAATTGCCAATGGGGACTTTTGTTTTCTTCTTAGTTTTAAAAATTTAAAGATATATGTACGTCTCCTCCTCTTGGGGAGCGGCACGCTAGTCATGAAGAACGGACTCCCCGTATCCTCTTTGGTCAACTGGTCTTTTTCCTTTTAAGTTTTTACTAATACCGAACACTCCCCTACCCTACCAAAAAAAAGGGTTGAGACAACCCTACACGCAAGAATCTGCAATCTTCTAGCATGCATTGGTTGCTCTTTCTTTTTTTAAAAAAGGGTTTTTGAGTTACATTGGGTATATATTATATTAGTTTAGGTGCATGCGTCTTGCGCGTGTACTTTCTTACTTTCATGAGTTTAAATGTGTACTTCCTTACTTTCATGAGTTTAAATGTTATACTAAATATAATATTTACTTAAATAATAAAGATGAATACGATAATTAAATTTAATATTTTTTGAAAAGTTTATTTAATTAAACCTAACCTTTATAAAAAATATTTTTCAAAGTTTTTACATAAAATTTTTTTCAAAATCGTCCGACACTCATCTACTACTTGTAAACTATAACAAAACAGTACAACAATAGAGATATCAAAATAATATAACTAAATTTTACCTTTACACAATTTTTTCTTAAAATAAAGATATAAAAACAATACAATTAAACCTAATCTTTACCTAAAAAAATTCCTTAAAGCCGACCGATATTAATCTACCACCTATAAATTCATCTACAACCTGTAAACTACAACAAAATAGTATAATAGTGATCACAAAATATATTTTTCAAATTCTAGAGAATTTATCATATAGTCTGGACTACAATAAAAAAAGTCTTCCATTTATTGATATGTCTACCTCTGTTATTTCAATTATAGATCTTTTTAAATCTGACCATCTATTATCATAGTTTGCAACTAATACTTTGGTTCCTAGATTTTTTCTGGTTAGTCCTTTTAGGCCTACTACTATGAATCCCATGTGCATGAGACTCATGTTGGCTTGGCAATTTATCTTAAAAATTCTGAATTTATTAGATTTATACTAGCGCTATCTTTACCAATTACGCATAATTGTTCTTCTCTATAGTGTTTATATAATTGTATTTATAGAAGTATTTCTTAATAAAGTCTTATTTTAGGAATATTATTCTATTCTATTTTGGGAGTATTTTTCTAATTGATCAGTACAAAGAATTAATTGATTCTCCTTCCATATATTTTAGGAGTTCCATATATTTTAAGAGTCAAGTTAATATAATAAAAATAATTAAATAATAAATTAAAAAAATAGTGAAAAGATAGTTTTGTCTAAAGGTGACTCTTTTACGAAGGACAAAAAGTTTAAATACTTTTCTTGAATCTTCACACTTTTAATATTATATATATATATATAGATAGATAGATAGATAGATAGAAACCTTACTCTTTCCGCACCTCAATTTTGTGGAATTACAAATTATATTAGTTTTTTTTTTTTTTGCATCTCCCTACCCCCCCTTCATGATAGGTAGCAAGATGAAAGAGGTTTTTATTTTTTTAATTATGAACTATAATATTAAACAAAATTTATTTTCGTCCAATTATAATAATGGTAGACGAGAATTATTTTCATCTTGTTTCTAGCTAGTTCTTGAATTGTTTTAAGTTTCGATACCTTTGGCGAATTTAGTATTTTTTATTTAACGGGCAATATTTGATTCTCATAACTGGACTCAACCAACTTTCAAAAGAATGGGGTTTCATAATTTTGACATATTTTTATCCTTGTATTTAAAGTATTAGGTTCAGTAAAATCCGCTATTTTACTTTTGATTCACCTTCGTTGCCAGGCTTTCCAGCAGTGTTGTTAACTAGACTACGGTTTTTAACCGCAACATTAGTAAATTGATATATTTTTCATCTTGCTTTGACTTGGCACGTTCCTGTGTGGGACAACGTAAACACCAAAGGATGATTCATTTGTTATATAGTCAATATTTGCATCTCCCTTTTATTGGATTTGGGAAATGATATCCTAATTGTTTAGGGCCTCTAACGTAGGGATATATAGAATGACCAGTTATGGTTTGAACTTTGAACAGCATTTATTTTGAATATATATTTGAGTGTTCCAGTATTAAATGGGAGATATCTTGTTAGTACCAACAATAGAGGATTACCCCACGCCCACTCCCACCCCCATCCCCGCCCCACCCACCCCACCCACCCCAAGCAAAATCATGCTAGGTCCAACAAGGTATTATATACTTTTGAGATTGTGAGAGGGAAATAGATTAGTAGCTAGCATTATTAAGGATGATGAAAGGGTCAGCCTAACTACTTTTGTGGGGCTTAACAACTGTTAATGCACAAGGTTTCGACTGTAACATATCGATCAGACTTAAGCACACTAATTACTTACAAGAAAAATATCAGCAATAAATTCTTAAACTCAAAATCTGAAAGCAATGCCTATTTAATAATAACAAAAGAATGAGGACGACGTTGCGGTTCACATACCTTTTCAAGTATGAAACGTTTTTGCTTAAACAAGAAATAACGAAGCTGTTACAAACTTGTGGTTCATAAATGAAGTCCAAAACTTGCTGGAGAAATCTCTTTTCCTTTGAAGTTTGAAGTTGGAGTTCAATAAATATTGGATACTGACATAATTTACTCACATATATGATGTCAAAAAAAAAAGAGAGAGAGAGAAAAGCTATAGGGTCTTTTTAGAAAAAATAAAAATTCCTTTTTTTGTTTTCTCAACATTAAAGTCTTTGGTTTGTATTTTCCGACAATAAATTAAGGTTGCGTTGAGTTGGCGCAAAATCATGTGTTTAAGATTGTGTTTGGAGTGATGTGTAGTGAACAGTGCAGTCCTTGTAGATCTCTGCGGCAACAATATCCACTTAGAAGCCTGAACTCTGCCCAATTTATGTTCTCTAGTTTGGTACTACTCACAATTAAGAATTTCACTTTGGATCCTTGCTACTCATAAATCCATGCCCACAGGCCACAACTGTACAACGACATTAATTTGGTATTCACTCCGTCTTAGAATAAGTGTTATTTTACTAACAAAGTAAAATGTGTTTTAAAATAAATGTCACTTTACAAATTCAAATCAACAATTAATATGGTTTTTTGACTATACCTCCATTTACTTAATAGTGTTCAATTTTTAAGAGGTCTTTTAAATAAGGATAATTTATTAAATCATACATCTCATCTATTGATTTCTTAATGGACATAACATTTTCTAAAATAACACTTATTTTAGAATGAAGAGAGTACAATTTGTACTAACATGTTGTTGAGTTCAATAGGTGTGAATTGAAAATGAAGGGACACAACTTTTGAGGAAAAAAACATATTATTTTGGAAAAGGGGTGACTATTCGGATAGTTGTGTCTGTTCAGAAAAAGACACAATGTTTCGAATGTACAGACATGCTTCTAAAGGACAAACTTTTTCGGATGAACCATTGCCACCTTTCAGAAGGGCACTTAATGGCTATATAAACATGCATTTATTCACAGGTTTAGGTACGGAAATTTTTCTGCAATAAAGCTCTTTTTGTTTTCTAAAAATATACTCTGTGTGATCGTCTAATTGTTGAGTGAGTTCGAAGAGAATCCGATCGTTTGAGGTACCACTACAGTCGGATTGTTAGGCCATTTTATCCTGGGAGGAAAATTCGGCAACATTGGGTACTTGAGGGGAATTATTTCCCTAAGGACACTTCGTGAAGTCGAAGGAAGGACACTTCGTGAAGTCGAAGGACTTGGCCTTTTCTGTTTCATCTAAATTTATGGGAAAAAATACACTTCTTTGAAAGATTTTTTTGCTCTTGTGTTGAGGGTGTTATATAACTTCATAGGTGTTCTTGTTTTTAGACTTAAACTTGTGTTGAAATTGTTGTGCCTAAATACAGATTCTTGTACCCGAAAACATTGAAAACAACAACCTTAAGGAAATAACTTTTGAAAAAAATTATTATTTTTTTTGCTTGCTTGGTTAAATTTTCTTTTCACTAAAGTATTTTTTTTTTGAAATTTGTATTGTTTGATTTTTGGATATTAAAGCTTTTAGCTTTCTACTCCGTTTGAACTTAACCAGTGATTTGAAGAAATAAAATCTTCATCACAAGTTAAAGATTACTCGGTTGATGATTGGAAGTCATAAAAATTTCATCATAAACAAGAGGTGTTTAAAGTTGTTGCAACTTTATTAATAGTATTTTGATATACTAAAGGTTCTGTTTTGTTGTGACAAGAAAATGACTAATGACAGTCAAGTGCAAGGTACTGCAACAACTGTAGCAGCGACTAGTACTGCCATAACGCATCGAACTAATGCTCCGCCGGCAATGGCACCAGCAAAAAAACCCA
The DNA here is from genome assembly GCF_002878395.1 of Capsicum annuum. Lineage (NCBI taxonomy): Eukaryota > Viridiplantae > Streptophyta > Magnoliopsida > Solanales > Solanaceae > Capsicum > Capsicum annuum. Next base: position 74,803,545 of record NC_061122.1, read on the forward strand.
AAAAGTTCGTGGGTATTGACTTCAAGAGGTGGTAGCAAAAAATATTTTTCTACCTCACTACTCTTTGTCTTCAGAGATTCACATTTGAGGAAGCTCCAGAGGTGCCCGAGGAACCTCTGAACAAGAGCAATTTGTGATTGTGGAGGCTTGAAAACACTCTGATTTTCTTTACAGGAACTATATTTTGAGTGGTCTCCAAGATGATCTCTACAATGTGTATAGTGGAACAAAGACAGCTAAAGAGTTGTGGGGAGCGCTAGAACGAAAGTACAAGATGGAGGATGCCAGAATTAAAAAATTCTTCGTTGCAAGATTCTTGGAATATAAGATGATAGAAAGCAAGTATGTTGTTTCCCAAGTGCAGGAGCTACAAGTAATCATCCATGATCTCCTTGCGAAAGGTATGATTTTGACAAATACCTTTGTTGAACAGTTTGAAAGTGTTCTTAGTAATCACATAACCTTTATTGTAGGTTTGATCGTGAATGAAGTGTTTCAAGTAGCAACAATAATAGAGAAGCTACCACCTATGTGGAAAGACTTCAAGAATTATTTGAAACACAAATGTAAGGAGATGTCTGTCGAAGATCTAATCATAAGATTATGTATTGAAGAAGACAATAAGGCTGCAGAAAGAAGGTTAAGAGGAAATTCAACAATGAACGGAGTAAACATTGTAGAAGATGACCAAAAAAAACTCTAAAAAGTGAAAGAAAGCTGGAAATAAAAGCAATCAACCCAAGAAGAAATTCAAGGGAAAATGCTTCAACTGTGGCAAGATTGGCCACAAGTCTACGGATTGTTGTGCCCCAAAGAAAAAGAAGAAGAAGGACCAAGAAAATTCGGTTGAGTCCAAGAAAGAAATAGATGATCTATGTGCAATGCATTCCGAATGCAATTTGGTGGGAAATCCTCGCGAATGGTGGATGGATTCTGGTACCACCCGCTATTTTTGTGCTAATAATGAGTTATTTTCGATGTTCGCTCTGGCTCAAGTAGAAGAAAAGATCTACATGGCAAACTCCACTACTGCAAAGGTAGAAGGAACAGGAAAAATGTGCTTGAAAATGACTTCAGACAAAATATTGACACTCAACAATGTCTTGTATGTTCTAGAGTTATGAAAGAACTTGATTTCTATTTCACTTCTAGACAAAAATGGATTCAAATGTGTATTTATTTTTTAAAAAATTATACTTAGTAAAGGAGAAGTGTATGTAGGAAAAGGCTACCTCAATGAGGGCCTATTCAAAATGAATGTAATGAATGTTGGAATCAATAAACGTTAAGCTTCTTCGTACTTGCTTGAGTCTTATGATTTATGGCATGAACGATTAGACCATGTTAATTACAAAATGCTGCGTAAACTGATTAACTTAGAAGTTTTGCCAAACTTTGAGTGCAATAAATCAAAGTGTCAAACGTGTGTGGAATCAAAGTATGTAAAGCATCCTTATAAGTCCGTTGAACGGAATTCCAATCCCTTAGACTTAATACACACTGACATTTGTAATATGAAGTCAACACCATCACGTTGTGGGAAAAAGTATTTCATAACTTTTATTGACGATTGCACAAGATATTGTTATGTCTACTTGCTAAATAGTAAGGATAAAACAATAGATGGGTTTACGCAATACAAAACTGAAGTTGGAAATCAGTTAGAGAAAAAGATCAAAACTATAAGAAGTGATAGGAGTGGAGAATATGAATCTTCCTTCGCTGAAATATGTGTAGAGAATGGAATTGTCCATCAAACTACGGCCCCTTACTCATCTCAACTAATGGAATTGCGGAAAGAAAAAACCAAACTTTGAAGGAAATGATAAATGCCTTACTTATAAGTTCAGGTTTACCGCAAAGCTTGTGGGGGTAGGCTATCCTTACAACCAACAGAATACTCAATAGAGTTTCCCATAGTAAGGCACAATCAATTCCTTATGAAAAATGAAAAAGAAGGAAACCCAACTTGAAATATTTCAAAGTGTGGGGGTGTCTAGCAAAGGTCCAAGTTCCTATGCCTAAAAGAGTAAGGATAGGACCTAAGATAGTGGACTGCGTGTTCATAGGATATGCTAAATGTAACAAAACATGTCAGGTTTTGGTTCATAAATTTAAACATCCGAATATTAATAAAAATACGGTAACTGAATTAGATAATGCTGAATTCTTTGGAACATTTATCCTTATAAAACTAGACATAAACAGTCTAGTGGGGGTCTAAACGACCTCGAAATAAACCAAGTGAGGATGTACATAATGATGAGAATCCAAGATGTAGTACACGTCAAAGAACGTCAACTTTCTTTGGATAGGATTTTGTAACATTTCTCTTAGAAAATAAGGCTCAAACATTTCAAGAAGCGATGGCGTCTTCGAATTCATCCTTTTGGAAAGAGGCAGTCAATAGTGAGATCCATTCAATCTTAAGCAACCATACGTGGGAGTTGGTTGATCTTCCTCTAGGAAATAAACCTTTAGGTTCTAAATAGATCTTCAAAAGGAAAATGAAAGTTAATGGTACTATTAACAAATATAAGGCAAGACTTATTGTAAAAGTCTTTAAACAAAAGCAAGGCCTTGATTACTTTGGTACATACTTGCCAGTAACGAGGATAACGTCAATTCGGATATTAATTGCCTTGACGACAGTGTATGATCTTGAAATCCATCAAATGGATGTGAAAAAAACATTTCTAAATGGAGAATTGGAGGAAAAAATCTACATAGAACAACCTGAGGGTTTTGTGGTTTCAGGAAAAGAAAATAAGGTGTGTAAACATGTTAAGTCACTTTATGGACTAAAACAAGAACCTAAACAATGGCATGCGAATTTTGACCAAACCATGTTGGAAATTGGGTTTAAGATTAATGAATATGATAAATGTGTTTACATTAAAGACACTCCAAATCACCAAGTCATTGTTTGTTTATATATGGATGATATGTTGATCACCAGTAGAGACATTTCAGACATAAATGCTACAAAATGAATGCTTGAGAGCAAGTTTAATATGAAAGAACTTTGAGTTGTGGATGTGATCTTAGGAATAAGAATCCATAGAACTCTACAAGGGTTGGCATTGTCATAGTCTCATTACATAGAAAAAGTACTTGACAAATTCAAGTATTTGGAATTTGGCATTTCCATGACTCCATTGGATGTGAGCTTCACACATCAAAAGAATGAGGGTGAAAGTGACTCACAGTTGGAGTACGCAAGAGTGTTGAGATGTTTAATGTATATCATGAATTATACACAACCATACATAGCATGTGCTATTAATAAGTTGAGTCGGTACACGAGTAATCCCAATAAAACTCATTGTATGGCAATGAAAAGAGTTTTTGGGTATCTTAAATACCCTCAAGACTATGCTTTGCATTGTCATAAATATCCCGCAGTACTTGAAGGATATAGTGATGCAAAATTGGATCACCAGATTGAACGAAGTAAAATTCATGAGTGGATATGTATTTACTATTGGTGGAGGAGCGGTCTCCTCGAAATCATCCAAACAGACATGTATTACTTGCTCTATACTGGAATCTAAATTTATCGGATTGGATAAAGCTGATGAAAAACAGAATGACTTAGAAATTTCTTGAAAGATATTCCTTATTGGCCCCAACCAGTGGCACCAGTATATATACACTGTGATAGCCAAGCGACAATAGATAGGGCAGAGAATATGATGTACAATGATAAATCTTGTCACATAAGACGGAGACATAATACCGTTAGAGAAATTCTCTCTAGTCGAATTATCATTGTTGACTATGTAAATTCAAAGGATAATATGTCGGATCCACTTACAAAAGACTTGTCTAGAGAAGGAGTTGAGAGGACATCCAAGGAAATATGTTTATGGCCTAGGACAAGTCAGCATGGTGGTAACTCTACCTAGCATACTGGAGATCCCAAGAGCTAGGTTCAAAGAGATCAAACAAAGTTGTGTCTGCTAGGTTCAATTGTCAATATACCCAACCCATTCTCATGATGCGGACAATGTTTAGTAAATAAGGATAAGACTTATGGTGTAAAGTCTTTTGATGATTATCTAAATTTGGCAAATTTGACCAAATGGTTTAATCTACATGATTGAACGTTTAGAAATCACCTATGTGAGGGCGAAGTTGAAGCCGCTTCAAGGAGAATATTAGTAAAGGCCTATTCTCTAAGCTCTCATGAGGCCGGGACGTGTTCATGGCTATAACGAATAAAACCGTGAGAACCATAAATGGTAAAAAGCTGTTTGTGTGACATGTGTTGTCTAGGTGTATATTAAAGCTAGACGGTTCAAAGATATCAACTCTACTGATTGACCGAGTGCATCCGATGCATGTTCACTACGGAAAGTTCAAAGGGAAACCCACTTATACAAATTCAATAAGTCTTAGCTTGATGATCATATACTTGTTCGTAAAGTTTTACAAAGAATAGCCATTCCCTACTTGATGATCACTACAGGCACAGAGTTTGGATGGATTAAATATAAAATTAATGTGATAAAGTATAATTGTACGTTGTTGTGTTTTATGTAGATACATTGATGGGTGTGTGTATATGTATGAATTACTAAATGATTTATAAAGTTTAATATGTAAATGTGGGTATCAATAGAATGAGTAGAACTTGTAATCCACAAAACTCAATTTTAATACCTTGAAAGGGGTGAATCAGGTATTGTGTATATTTGTAGTATGATATATTCTTGCTAAAAGATAGGTAGGAGTATTTAATGTAATTATATTACGTAAACATCATATAGGAAATCACGAAAGGAAACATGAGCATTCATATAGCAGTTGAACACCAAGTTCATAATTATCACAACCCAATTTTCTCAGGTCATTATGACACCTACTGTAACCTACCAGTAGGTAAGCCAATCCGTAGTCTGAAACTGCTAGTAATGGACTACTATGTGAAATGAATGAAGATAGATAAATATCTATAGTAAAAGACTAAAATATATAAGACAATCCCAAAACATGGTAGAATAAGTACAAGATCTTCTAATATTATAAAAATATAAAATGAAGTACTAAATGAATATACTAATACAACCCATCTTTGAATACAACATAGAGATCAATCTAATTTATAAGAAGGAGAATAGTTATAATCCAAATGCCAGGAGCTCACTGTAAATATCTGATCCATAGCTACTCCGCACGATACACATAACAATAATGAGTACATGAACTATGATCTGCAGGCAACAGAAGTGTAGTATGAGTACTAATCATATGGTAGTCAATAGGCAACAACCAACTGAGCTCCAAAGATAATGCAAATGTAGGTAACACACAAGCAGAAATGTGAACTACACCTAAATATCTAGAAAACTAACCTATTAAAACTAAGAAGACAATAAGAATAAACTATCTTATTCTAGACATACCCAAGAACCTAAGCACTATACAATATATCACTGGCTAATGTACAAATAAGGAGAAAAAAAAGGATATATTGTAGTATACAAGGCCAAGAAAGAGATATATGACATGAATAAATTAAGACAGAGAGGGATATATGGTAATACCAGAGCTATATATAGACACACTTTATATATACATATACATATACATATACATATACATATACATATACATATACATATACATTTACATATACATATACATATACATATACATATACAAGACTAAATCAAATATACATCCTAAAGTAGCCATACGAGCCCTTTAAGGCCTCCTAATCATAATAGAAACTAGTGTTAACATAATAATGGTCCCTAGTCAAACATCTATATATGAGATAATTACCCATAACAAAATAGTCATAAGTGAAAAGAATCAGAATTATACCTCAAATCTCAGTACTAATCCATAATCAACCTGCCAAGAACTATCCATAATTATAATAATAAGGTAACCGGCTAGTCCAGACAAATAATACCAAAACTAGGACCCATAACCCAGAAGGCTCAATCAACACACAACATATAATAAACAACACTCATAACTAGTACCTATGCAATACCTCATAAGGATGATAGATATATGAATCAATTATCATACAAATGGTAGGAAATACGCATGCAAGAGTGACTGCAAAGTAAATTCATGATACCATAACCAATACATGTTCCATAAAATAACCTAGTCTATACACCTCCTCTAGCTAGAAGTCTCACAAAGGTAGGATCTACGACGACCTCTCTTCTCCGACACGACCACTCACAGATGAAGGGGCTCTTAAGGGATTTGAAAGTACCCAAATACACTGACTTGGTCCTAATTTAGGATTTTCAATCATCATCATCATCATTATCAATCTACTTTATCCAATACTAGAGAAATGTATATATAATAAATACACAAACTCAAACTGTGGCTAAAATAGTATAAGTCTATAAATCCGTTGCCCGGGATAAATGTTGGGGATAAATCATCATAAAAGTATAGAACAGGTTAGAATCTCTCTTGATCAAAGTAAATCATAGTGGTAAAATTATGGACCTAAATCTACCTCAGTTAAATCTCTAAAACATTATTTTTAGTCTTAAAAGCTCATAAATTATTCATTACGGTGGTACGATTCCCATTATTAAAGAATTTATTTTAAAAGTAAAAAGTGGGACTGAATCTCTTTTTTGGAGAAACAGTAGTAAAACCATGTTTTTAGTTGGAATTATACTATTTAGTTAGAATAAAAGTACCAAAACTATGCAAAGCTATCACTAGTTTCAAAATAATACAATTACAAGCATCTAAATGTAAATAGACTAAACAACATCCTTTAAAAGGATAAGTCACTCACTCTAAATCCAACTAATATCATAATCATGTCCTTGGGACCAATAATACATAACTAGCATAACCATAACATAATTCAGGAAAGATTATACTAAAAGGGTTATTAGCCTCAACTATGTCTAACATGCTGGTAACCTAGGTAGGATCCTAAAAGTATAATAACTATTTCACCTTAAGGGTCAATTCACCCTTCTAATCCTTGAAATCGTAATTTAGGCTAAGCCATGGTGTTCTACCTATAATCATATACTAACATCCATACCTAGCATGCAACATATATAATACATTATCTCATAAAAAAAGTAGACAAAAGCCTATCTCGATCACAAATTGCAAGTCCTTGAATCTCCCACAAATCATCCATCTTTGCTCTACGATCCTAGAATATTGCCACACTATCAAAATAGTAATCTCCATATCGTTAGGAGTAAAAGAAGACCCATATTATTAAGACCCATATTATTATAATATAGGTCGGGTCAAAATTTGGGTCAACAACGAGACCGTAAATAGAATCTAAAATTGAATCTGTCAGGAGGTCCCTCCACTACTAAAAGGACTTTCATCCGTGAAAATTAATGTAATAACCCAATCAGGTCATTTTCCATATTTTCTCTTATTTTTGCTGGCAGTCAGTTATCAGGTAGTTCATTTGGTTCTTAGAGCAAATTTTCTATTTTGAAGTCTTTTCTTATTCAAATTGACTATCCGGTGAAAACTCTAGTGAAATGACCTCATATGCTATTTTTTACTGTTCCAACAACTCTGGAATATTGATTTTAGGTTAGGTTTACTCTTAGTTTGGGTAGCGAGGCACCAAGGCTTATTTTGACCTATTAGTCAGAAGTTAAGAAAAGGGTAAGTTGGGTATGGGACCCACTTTTTATCAAAACAATATCGAATAGAAATTTTGACTGCTCTATTGAGTCTGAAATATTGAATTTGATAGGGAAGCATAGTTTATTTGTGTATATAAGATTTCAGATGAATTTTGAGGGGATCGCAGAATTTCCAAGTCTCAGCTGGTGCTGGTGCATCGATGATTCTGAGCCATTGATTGCGAGCAATTCGACAGACAGCAGAAAGTTCGCGAATGCGACATTCCTAGTCATGAAAGCAACACTCCTGCCAGTATGGATAGTATCGTAAATACAATGGAATATGCCACGATAACAACTCTTCCCCTGAGGCTAGATACCATGATTGCGATCGATAAGTCGCGATTGCGGTACCCGTGTACTTGGGAAGGGTATAAATACTGATTTTTAGCCTATTTTTTCCCATTTCTCATCTATTCTGAAGAGTCTAAAACCCTAACGAGTGAGATAACTTGGGAATAACAAGTGTGGGTGATTATTGATCTTGAATAACAATCTATTATGAAATTTTCCTTCAGATTTGAGGTAAGATTCGTCCATTTTCATGGCTTATTTTCCCTTTTCTTCTCTAAAATCCCTAAACCTTAGTTATTTGATTTTAGCACCAATATAGCTTGGTTTTCACTTATTTTATGGGTAATTACTCCTTGAGTATGTGGGGATGTTGGGTTGGTTCCGAATATGCAATTTTCATAAAGGGGACCCACATAGGATTTTGTGTAATTTTTGACTTGAAACACAATGGTGCAATCTGGGTATTATTGTTCTTTTTTTGATAATCAAATTATGATATTAATAACTTGGCACCTTGCAGAAGCTTCTCGAAAGGGAGAATTGGTGATTTAGCAAATTCTTTGATCTTTTTTTGACATCCAGGTAGGCTAGGTTTTCCCTCCTCGTAGATTGATCTAATCCATTGTATGTTTATGATATTGTGTTAGATTTGAGATGGATTTTAGGTTTTGGTGAAAAATGGCAATGCCTGGGTTAGTTGGACCGTTTAAGCTATTTAGAAACCATAATTTAAGCATAATTGACTTGGTTGCTCATGTTTTAGGTAAAATCTCTACCTTAAGGTTGATCATAGATCAATTGACATTTTAAAGTGGATTTAGTTACCTTAGTCTAGTACGGGGTAGAATTTGCCTTGTAATGAATTTTCAGAGATTTAGAAGTGGGCTCTTCGATCCACCTTAGGCCTAGATTCGTGTTGATCCTTGTAATATTTATACGCTTGTTATGTACATTGAAAATGCTTACTAAGTTAATATTGAGGAGATTTGACACTTGATGGTCATGATAGATTGGTATTGGGAGTTGATGTTATTAGTACTATACTAATGATATATATATGTATATGTATATTTATCTGTTTGAGTTTGAATATTGATTATGATATTAGTGATATAATTACCGATTCAAGTTCGGATATTGTCCATGATAATAATCTTATTGTTACCGATTTGAGTCCCGCTATTCATCATAATAGTGATGATATATTTACCAGTTTGAGTCCAGCTATTGATTATGATATTGATCATATATATATATTTATTAGTTTGAGTCTGGATATTGATTATGATATTAATGATATAATTACCGGTTCATGTCTGGATATTAGCCATGATAATGATCTTATGGTTACCGGTTCGAGTTTGGCTATTGATCAATAATATTGATGATATATTTTTTGATTCGAGTTTGGATATTGATTATTGGTAATATGGATAGAGTATGATATTGATAATATGGATACCAACTTGAGTCTGGAAATGGGAAATTATTGTAATGTAACATTGACATGGATAGATTCTAGTTGTAACGTGGAAGTTGATAAATGATGGTGGTTTGGGTTATGCTTTACTTGATTGTACCCTCCAGACTTATGAAGGCCTGTGTTGGGTTATTTATTTTTCTGCACTTATCGGATTATGAAGGCCAATTTTGTAGTTATAATTGCTTGTTTTTAATGTTATTATACTGATTTATTTATTTAAGAGTGTACAATGATGTGGGATTTATCTTCAGGTTTGCCCCTCTTTCCTTGACTTAGTTATGTTATCTTGCATTTTATCATCATCATTTAGCTTAGTTAGACAATGATACTTACTGTATACCATGGTTTATGAACTAAAACTATACTTCTGTACCTTTTTGGTGCATATTCAAGTAGCAGTTGTTGCCGTTGATTCGTCGATCATGTTGTGTTTGATTTTGGAGATAGGGTGACCTCTTAGAGTTAGAATTGCCTTATTTTCTTTTATATTATTTGTATCTAGTATTTTGTTTTAAGAAAGAGTGTATTAACTATTTTAGTACTTATAGTTTACTATAGAAGCTCTTGTATTGAGTCAACCAGGTCGTGGGTGATGTTCTATAGTAATATAGCACTGTCGATGCTTAAAACAAGGAAAATATGCAAGTTTCTAAGATTGTTTTGTTAGATATGATGCTTTTTGGGTATGTTTTGCAGGAAATCATAATTTGGATGCTAAGTTCGTGAAAGAGATGAAAAAGGTGATTTCGGTTACTTATGGGAGAAATTATGGATGTTTGGAACACTTTTCGAATTGTTCGTGACCAAAATATATGCAAAAATTAAAGAAGGGTTGAAAAATAACTTCCGGCACATGTTAAGTCAACATGCGGACCGCTTGTAGCACATGTGGACCGCATGTGGCAAAGCATGTGTCAAAAGTCCAAATCTCGAGAGCTAAATGGTAGGATTATTTTAGTTTGGGCACATGCGGTCACTACATGCTCCTACCCAGCAGGCCGTATGTACCATATGCGCCCATGACCAGGGCTCATGCAGGACAATAAGTAGCCATCGACCTTTTTTTCTCCTATTTCATTTGAGATTTGGTTTTAGGGTTTCCTGGAGTACTATAAATACCCCCTATGTGCTTTTTAGTAGAAGTAGGCACTCTTGATACTCAAAAAATATATTTTGATTCTAAGATTCAATTTTAGTCTTGGAATTCACTTGTATTAATTTTGTTGATTAATTTAGTTACAATTTTGGGTTTCTACTTGTGATTTCATCTTATGCTTTCAATCGTGACTGTTGTTGATTACTTCACAAGCATGAGCGACTAAATACCCTTTGCTAGGGTTGTGGAATCCCCAGTTGATTAACGAAGTAGAAGTGTTATTGTTTTTCCAAATTGATACCCATGCATGCTTTGTATTATCTTCACTTTAATAGTTATTCTAGTGGTTGCAAATGTTAGTATCCCACCTAGATTATCGCTGCTTACTCTAAAAGAGGATTCGTGACTAGTAAAAGATAACGACAATAATAGTTTAGAGTTTAACTATCGATCCACGCTACTAAGTTTTATCTAAGTAAGATGGTTAGATTTCATCTAATAACTAGAGACTCAAAAGGTAATAGTTAACTGAGATCAAGATAAGGGTTAGTAAGGCGACATCCTAAGACTCAAAATGCAAGGGTAAAATCTTTCTGCTCGTCCATAAGACTATAAAAGGTGCAAAACTTATTGATTCTACATGCAATGTGTTGGGTTGGTTCAACAAAGCATGATAAGCCTACGAAGTTGAGAAGCTAGGGGTAACACAATCCTAGTGTTCAATCATGACTGGTTACAACCGAAGATGATATTTGCTACTAGTTTGATATTGCTACTCAAACCCCATTTACTTTTCAGTTTCGCCCATTGATTACAATAGCTGAGAGCCATGATTCGACATATTCTCTTAGGATTCAACCCCAACCTTTGTTGGGTTACTATATTTGGTAGAGACCGTATCATCTTCAGAGTGGAGGTATAGCTTGGATGTTACCAAATTTTGGCACCGGGGACTATGATATTGTTTTTTGAATTGAAGTTTCCGTAGTTTGCGAGTTTTCTATTTTGGTTTATGTTCTTAGTCTGGAATACGCCGGTGTATTCCTGACACACAGAGTATAGGCCATTCTTACTCCCAGTGAATCCAAATCTAGAGAGGATCCTACAAACACCTAGTAGTATGGTAGAACATAAAAGAGATGATAACGCTAATTGGGTTGGCGATATTGTACCTCCCACTCCTCCCAAATAAGTACATAATATTATTAATCGACAGACTAATGAGCTTTTAGCTCAAGCTGAAAATAAGAGGAGGATAATGAAAGAAGCTCAATGGGTAGCTAGGGAGAAAGAGCTATCTAAGCAAAGACAAGAAGTAGACCACCGAGCAACACTTGGTTGAAATTAGAACAGAGATAGAGGTGCCCATGTTCAAGTTATCCCAGCATATCAGTATATGAAACCATATATAGATGATAAAGAAAATTTGGGATACATTGTGCTGGCTGATAATGGAGCCATTATCCCTCTTGTTTTTCCCCCGATGTCAAGTTAAATATCTCTAGTGCTATGATCTAGCTCCTATACTTGAAGGGTGTGTTTGCGAGGTTGCCTATAGATGATGCAAACATACATCTTGCAAATTGTACAGGGATCCACACTTCATAACTATACCTGGGGTTGATCAAGAGGCACTGAGACTGAGGTTGTTTCCCTTCTCGCTTACTGAAGAAGCATCTATATGGATAGGGGAACTGCCAAGGAGATCTATCACTACATGAAATGGGTTACGTAGATAATTCTTGAGCAAGTTCTTTCCTTCACCCAGGATATTGCAACTCAAGGATAAGATTTATAATTTTAGGCTACTCCAGTTAGAGTTTATGTATGAGGCATGGTTTTGGTTTAAGAAGAAGCTTAGAATGGTGCCCAACCACTAGATTTTAGGGACAAGCTTATTAGAGATATTCTATAAGGCCTTGACTATCATTTCTAGAGCAATGGAAAACACCATCTCTGGAGAGGTCTTGATGAGATTATGATGGGAGATAGCCTCGAGTATTATAGATCAGATCTCATTAACTAATCGAGGGTGGCAAACTCAAGAGGTTGAGAGAGGTTTTTACACTTATGACATTGGAGTTGAAGGGAAAGTAACTGATGGTGCTGTAGCTTAGAAGATTTCACTATTGAGGACAAATTTTTGTGAGTTGTTTATACAATTTGCAATAATAAATTTTGGAAAGGTTGATGCAGTAGGGGCATAGGGTGCAACTTCTAAGGTACATAAACCCGAGTTAGAGGAGGAGGCAAAATATATGGATCATTAGATGGAGGGTTTTTGAGCCTAAGGGTAAGGGAACCAAGTTTGGAACTATTATAATGAGAGAGACAAATACATTCTACCTAGCAGATGAGATACAAATTCAAAAATAGAAGAAATGTTGACTAAAATGATGATGGGTCAAGAGAGCCAAGAAACTTGACTTAAAGAACTCAAGGCCTATATTTCAGGATTGACCTAAAAGGTTGAGTCACATTCAACTGTTATGAAGCAGTTGGAGCAGCAGTATGGGCAAATCTCTTCCACTTTGACCCAACGACAGACGAGTACCCTTCCTAGTGACACTATGTAGAATCCTGTGACACTAGTTCATTGTCTGGATATTACACTAGAAGTGGCTCCTGACTTGATAGGCATTTTTACCTGCTACTAATGAGCCAATGAAGGATAATATTAGTGTGGATGAGCCACCTGAAGCTGATTTTGAGAAGTTGACTTGTAGTGATGATAATTTTAAGAGTGATAATTATGACGATTGGCTGGCCCAAGAGCTCTAAGATATAGTGCAGTAGTTTAGTATGAATTCTCATGCACTATCAGTAGAATAGAAGGGGGACCTAGGTGTATTCTCCATTCTATGTTCAATTGGTCCTTATGACATTAATCATACTCTATGTGAATTGGGAGCAGGAATAAATGTGATCCCACTAGTGATATACAAGATGTTGGGAATAGGAGAACTCAATCCTACATCTACAAGGCCATTGATAGATGATTCATCTGTAAAAAAGAAAGTGGGATTTTGCGTAACATAAAAGTAAGAGTGGCATGATTCACTATCCAGTAGATTTTATAATTTTAGACTATGAAGTGGATACCTAATCTCGAATTATCTTGGGTAGACCCTTCTTGTCCACTGTTTGGGTGTTGATTGATACGGACCTAGAGAATCATCTTTAAGTAGAACAATGAGCAAATAGTATTATATATATACATGACAGTTCAGCAACCAGATGATATGAGAGTGGTGGCAGTGATATATGCGGTAGATAATGATATTGTTGTAGTGGGTGTACCTATTGAGGAAACACTTGGGGTAGAAGCCTTAGCAGTAGTGATTATGAACTTTGAGAGTGATGTGATAGATTAATATGATGAGCTGGTTAATGCACTACATGGCATATGTTCTTACAAATATGCCTCTAAGAAGCTGATCTTGACTTTAAGAACAGAACCACACTTCCTGCTAAACCATCTATTGAGGAGCCACTAGTATTTGAATTGAAGGCCCTCCTCTCTCATTTGCATTTTGTATTTTAAGGGGCCAATAAAACCTTACTGATTCTCGTTGTGACAGACTTGGTAGGAGAACAGGTGAAGATTTGACATCAGTATCACAGAAATTTAAGAGAGATATTGGGTGGACCATTGTAGACATTATGGGAATTCTACTAGGTTTATACATACACAAAATATATCTTAAGTCAGACAATATTTCCAGCATTGATCACCAGAGGCGACTGAATCCTCCTATGTAAGAGGTGGTAAAAAAGGAGATAGTCAAGTATTTAAATTTGGGGTGTTTTTCCCATTGTAGACAACAAGTGGGTAAGCTCGGTCTAATGCGTGCCAAAGAAAGGGGGAATCACAGTGGTTCCAAATGAAAGAATAAATTAGTACCCATGAGACCAGTCAACAGTTGGATAGTATGCATGGATTATAAAAAGCTAAATAAGTGGACATAAAAGGACCACTTACCTATGCTATTCATGGATCAGATACTGAACAAATTAGCAGGTAGAGGTTGGTATTGTTTCCTTGACGGGTATTCAAGTTAAAATCAAATCATGATTGCTTCCAAGACCAAGAAAAGACTACTTTTACTTGCCCCTATGGTACCTTTGCATTCAAGAGGATGTCGTTTGGACTATGCAATGCGCCTGTTACTTTCAGAGATGTATGATATCCATATTCTCTTATATGGTGAAAGACACGATCAAAGTATTCATGGATGACTTTTCAGTTATTGGGGATTCATTCAATGAATATTTGTCCCATTTGGCTAGTGCACTGCAGAGTCGTAAAGAGTGAAATTTGGTGCTAAACTGGGAAAAATACCACTTCATGATGAAATAAGGTATCATGCTAGGGCACAAGATCTCCAAACATGGTATTTAGGTGGAAAAAGCAATGATTAAAGGTGATTGAGAAATTGCCACCGCCAGTGTCAGTTAGAGGCATATGGAGATTTTTGGGTCATGCAGGCTTTTATAAGAGGTTCATCAGATACTTCTGTAAAATTTCAAATCCTTTGTGCAAGCTTTTAAATAAAGAGGTAAAATTTGTTCTTGATGATGCTTGACTCAAGGCTTTCAGATGCCTAAAGGAGCGGTTGATTTTGGTGCCCATTATTATGTCTCCTGACTGGTCTGCACCTTTTGAGGTAATGTGTGATGCTGGTTGAGTGGACTCGACTGATTTACTATGCCATAGAATAAAAAATATCCTGTATCCCATCTACTATGCCAACAAAGCTTTAAACCCCACATAGAAAAATTATACTGTTACAGAGCAAGAACTACTTTAAGTGGTTTTTGATTTTGAAAATTTTTGATTTTATTTGATTGGAAAAAAGGTCATAGTTCACATTGACCATGAAACCTTGGGATACTTGGTGTCTAATAATGATTCCAAACCAATATTGATTCATTGGGTTTTCTTGTTGCTAGAGTTTGACTTTGAAGTAAAGGACTGGAAAGGAAAAGAAAACCAGGTTGCAAACCACTTATCTAGACTTGAGGATGAGACTATACAAAAAATAGGGGATGATATTGATAAAGATGATGGTTTTCCTAATGAGCGAGTGTTGGCGACATCTCAAGATCCGATTCCCTGAGTTTCCAATTTTGCCAACTATTTGGCAATCGATCTTGTCCCATATGACCTATCATTCCACCTGTGAAGAAAATTTATGCATAATTCAAGGATTTTCTTTTGAGATGATCTATATGTATTTAGGATGATGAGCATTCTAGAGGCTTGTCATTCATCACCATTTGGGGCTCACCATAGTGGCACACGTACAATCTATCAAATTATGCAGTGTGGGTTTTACCGACCTAAAAATTACAAGGATGTTTATGATTTCTCATAAGCCTATAACAAGTGTCATATTAAGGAAATATTTTACGGCTCCATGAACTCCCTATGACACCTATTCTGGAGTTTGAGTTGTTTGATGTCTGGAGGATTGATTTTATGGGCTCGTTTGTAAGCTCCTATGGCGCGAGATACATTGTTGTAGTGGTTGACTATGTAGTGAAATGGGTGGAGGCAGTTGTGCTTCAAAATAAAAAAAGTAGAAGGGTTACCGCCTTTTTGTAAGAAATATCTTTTTTCAATTTGTCACTCTACGTACAATTATCAGTGATGGTGGGTCTCACTTATGGAACTTCTTGTTTAAAGCCCTGCTTGATATATATATTGCAAGGAATAATATGGCAACACCTTACCATCCTCAGACAAGTGGGCAAGTGGAAGTTTCCAATAAGAGATAAAGTCCATCTTGGCAAAGACTGTGAATGCCAACGCGACTGACTGGTCTAGAAAGTTAGACGATGCAATGTGGGCCTATCAGACAGCTTGTAAGACCCCCATAGGTGCCTATCCATATCAACTTATATATGATAAGGTATGTCATTTACCGATTGAGCTTGAGCATAAGTCACTATGGGCGTTGAAAAGGTTAAATTTTGAGTAGCGTGATGCAGTAAACTTGAGGTCGAGCAAGGTTATTGAGTTGGATAAATTCTGACTCCATGCTTATGAGAGCTCTACTACATACAAAGAAAGAATAGAGCTGTATCATGACAGGAAAATTGAGAAAAGAATATTTAAACCCAATGATTTGGTCTTGTTGTATAATTTAAGGCTATGCTTGATTCCTGGCAAACTGAAATCTTGGTGGACTGGACCATTCACTGTGGTTAAAGTATTCCCATATAGTTCTATAGAAATAAGGTGTGATAGTGATATCCCATTCAAGGTAAACAAGCAGTGAGTGAAGGACTACATTAAAAACCTAGAAAAAGTTAGTGTCTGTGTTGACATAGACCTTGGCGAAGTTTGAGTAGCCAAAGGAATTAAGTCATGTTGCGATGATAAATCGGGCACTACTTGGGAGGCAAACCAAGGTACATGGACGCTTAGTGCATCCCAAATATGTTCTCACTTTCCTTTATTTTGTATTATTTTCGCACATTGAGAATAATGCACAGTCTTTAGTTGGGGGTAGGGGTATACCATAGCCTCCGTGGGTTTTTGTTTCCATGCTTCTTTTCTTATCGGCTATGGTATGGTTGTAGAACTGTCATGTCTTGGATAATTTGCATCGTATTGTGTTTTATTTTGTATTGTGTTATGTTTTTGTGTAATTAGGATATTTGTAAGTATTTAGGGCTATTGTCATGTTTTTTCATTGAATTTTCAAGAAAATGATACCCCTCCAAAAAGTGTGTTTTAGAACTGTGTGCATGTATATATGTGTGAGCATTGTGGATCTTGCTATGACATTAGGATTAGGAGCTTTATAATTAGTTTCTAACAATTTCATGAATCGAATATGTACTAGCTTGTGATATTAACTCTTTCCATGTGTGTGTGAGGTGCTATTTAGTTTCCTTTATGTGTTGAATTTAGAATTTACCCGGATAGTCTTGCTTAGGTTGAAGGATAGTCGGGTTAGTAAAGGATCATAGACTGTTTTTGATTTTAGTCAACTTTTAGCCTAAATAACCTTCCATGTGTGAATTATATCCCATAATCCCTGTTTTGAGCCTTATAGCCTATTTTACCATTTGTATTACAATGAACCTGTTTTGGCCCTGGTCCTCCTTGGACATTGTACACCTCAGCTTAGGAAAAATGCCTAAGTTGAGGATAGCTATCATAAGGGTGCATAGTGTATAGTGGATATGCAGAAGGGTTAAACAAGAGAAAAAGTTAGTAGGGCTGGGTGTGGTAGCTAAAGAATAGAAAAAGAAAAATATAAAAAAGAGAAAAAATTGTGAAAAAGTGCAAAAGAAAGAATAAAAGACCACACCCAACTTGAATGCTTAATACAGAATAAAAAAAGAGAAATAAAGGTGGAATAAAAAAGAAATTTTCTAGTAAGTGAGACCCCAAAGGAAGTGTAGTGCCAAGGAGGCGGCGTATTCTCTTGATATGTCCATATGTTCCATACCATCCCCCAAACCTACATTACAAGCCAAGAAAAGTCCTATAGTGATCATAACTTGACTGTCTGAATACTAAGGTAAAGAAAATATGGGCAAGCCTATGGTATTTGATGCACATTAATTGGAACTAATCTTCTAAGTGTGAGTGTCTCTTGATTGTCCCTGCATTGACATGCATTATTTTATATGAGCGATTTAGGACTTCTTTATTGTGAGGGAACTTGAGTCATATTGCTAGATCTTTGCTTGTTTTGGTGTAATGCCATACCTTGATTCCATTGTGTCACATTGTTGTGCTTTGTATTTATACACAATTGGTTTTAAAAAGTGAGATTGGATGGGGTGTTGTGTTTTGAACTTAAAGTGTTGACTGCCTGCCTTGAATAACTTAGATTCTCCTAGTTAAGCATTGTGTTTTAGTTTAGCTTTATTTTATTGTGTTTTGTTTCCTGAGGACATGCAAATGTTCTAAGTTGAGGGTGTTGTTATGCTATAGAAATATAACATTTTCGACACCTTAAATGAGAAAATATGCAACTTTCTAAGGTTGTTTTGTTAGATATGATGCATTTTGGGTATGATGTGTTTTGAATATATTTTGCAGGGAGTCATTTTTTGTATGTTAAGTTCATGAAAAAAATGAAAAATGTGATTCTGCCTACTTATGGGAGAGATTATGGACGTTCGGAACACTTTTTGGATTGTTCATGGCCAAAACATGTGTGGGATTTTAAGAAGAGCTAAAAAAATAACTTCCGGCACATGCTATGTCAGCACCACATATAGGCAAAGCATGTGTCAGAAGTCCAAAATCCCAATAGCTAACCTGCAGGTTTTTTGGTCTGGGCCCATGCGATCACTACCCGCACCCACCCGATAGGCAGCATATGCCACATGAACCCAAGGCCTGGGCGCATGTAGGGGCCACAAGTAGACGCTAACGCTTTTATCTCCTATTTCATTCTGAACATTGGTTTTAGTGTTTCCTCATGTACTATAAATACCGCTTATGTATGCACTCTTGATACTCAAAAAATATATTTTGATTCCAAGATTTGATTTTAGTCTTGGAATTCACTTGTATTAATTTTTTTGATTAATTCAGTTATATTTTTGGGTTTTTATTTGTGATTATTGTGATTTCATCTTATGATTTCAATCATGAATGTTGTTGATTACTTCACAAGTATGAGAGGCTAAATATCCTTAGTTAGGGTTATGAGAACCTGTCGTATTAACTAAGTAGGGGAAGTGCTGTTGCTGTTCCAAACCGATACCCATGCATGGATTGTATTATCTTTACTTTAATAGTTATTCTAACCGTTAAAAACATTAGGATCCCGCTTAGATTATTGATCCTTACTCCAAAGTAGAGTAGTGACTAGGAAAAGTTAATGACAATAGTAATTTGGAGTTTAACTATTTGTCCACGCTACTAAGTTATATCTAAGTAAGATGGTTAGATTTCATCTAATAACTAGATATTCAAAAGGTAATAGTTAACTAGGATTAATATAAGGGTTAGTAAGGAGATATCATAATACTCAAAAGGTAAAGGGTGAACTCCTTCTGCTCATCCAAAAGACTGTAGAAGGTACATAACTTATAGATTCTATTTGTAAGGTATCAGGTTGATTCAACAAAGCATGATAAGCCTATGAAGTTGAGAAGCCAGGGGGAACACAATCCTAGTGGTCACTCAGGACTGATTACAACCAAAGTTGATATTTGCTACTGGTTTGATATTGCTACTCAAAACCCCCCATTTACTTTCTAGTTTTGCTTGTTGATTATAATAGTTAATATCTACGATTCTAAGTATTCCCTTGGGATTCGACCCCAACCTTTATTGGGTTACTATTTTTGCCAGCGACCGTATCATCTTCAGAGTGAGGTGTAGCTTTGACGTCACCATGGTATGATTTTCTTTGTTATGGCTATCTTTTAGACTATTTCAAATGCCTTGCTTTTTTTATGAATTATATTGTCTATTTCACTATTTTGGGGCATTTTTCACTATGTTAATCCATGGAAAATAGCTTTGTTCTATGTTTCGGTTTACCTACTGGTGGGATTTTTAGGTGCCATCGTGACTCATAAATCGGGTCATGATAAATTTATATTAAAGCCTAGGCTTCACCGATATTGTTGGTACAAGAGCAAGTGTCTAGTAGAGTCCTACAGATCAAAACAAGGACATTCATTTCTTATCTTCAGAAGGCTATATGACATTCTTAGGAGTCTTCACTTTTTTTACTTATTTTGTTCTAAATGTCTATTTTGGTTTCTAAAACATTCCTTTGGTTTCGTTCTTTCACAGATTGCTAGGACACGCGCTACCACTACACCAGATGAGGGTCTTTCAACCGATCCTGGGATTCTGTCACTATTTATGGATGATTTATAGGTCATGGATAGCCTCAATATGTATCCCTTGCTTTGATCTTGGATAGGGGACCTTCACCAGACCTTATTTCTACTCCTAAACTAGAAGTTTTTCAGTCTTTTAGTTTACAAACTATTTTAGGAGCAAGTTTATACTTGGTATTGTATTCTCAGATATTATATGTTTTTGCATCCATGCTCAGTTTCCCATGCATTTCATACAGTCCTTATCTCATATATTCCAGTACATTCAAAGTACTCACCGCATACTTTTTTTTTGCACTATGTTATCTTATAACATAGGTTTGGACGCTCAGTTTCCTGATCGCTCTTAGATAGATCAACATTACTTAGTAGCAGTAGTGGTGAGTCCTCATCCATCAAGGATGTGATATATTTTCCAGTTATTTTAGTATTTTCTTTATGTTTAATCAATCAGAGATAGTTGTGGGTTTTTGCCATCGACTCCACTGGCAGTTTTGAGGCTTTTAGTCAATCAGACAACCAGTTAGACAGTCAATTAGTCAGTTCTTTTAGTATTATCAGTTGCTCAGACAGATAGTTTGTTTTCCAATATTTTATCAGATATTTTAGACATGTTCTTATTGTGTATTTCAATAATCTGATTTATAGTAACTCATCAAACTATCTTCCGCATATTTGTTTTGTTATGATTTTACTTAGTGCTCACAGCAGGTACCAACTCATGGGTTAGCTTTTGGTCACTTGTAACTGTAAGCACCATTGTCGTAACTAGGGGTAGCCTCAGGTGATGAAAAAATTGGTATCAGAGCCTAAGGTTTTAAAGTGTCCTCGGGAGTCTATAAGCCACGTTAAGTAGAGTCTTGTGCATGGGTGAAGTGCGCAACACTTATAGATGAGAGGCTATGAGATGTTTTTAAGAATGTTTCCCTTCTTTGAGTATTCATTTCCTGCAAAGGAGCATGTGCTCCATTTAATCCCTCTTTCTAACTCATCCTTTATTTTGTTTATAGACAATGCCTCCCAAAAAAATAATGGAAGAAGGAACGGGGATCAGCCCGTACCACCACCTATCCAGGAAGATTCGCTGAATGAGCATGTTTCTCACATCGAATTTAGGGTCTCTTTCACAACCCTGGCCTATTCAGTAGCTGCTCAGAAAAACTAGCAAGTTGTTTCCCCAGCTAATCTAATGGAAAATACAGCTGCATCTAGGATTTAAGAGTTCACCTAGAAGAATCCCCCATTATTTTTGGGATCCAAGTCTGAGGAGGATCTGCAGGAGTTTTTGGATACGGTACAAAAGGTGACTGATATCATGGGCGTCACCTCGAGTAAGAGTACAGAGTTGGCTATATATCATTTTCAAGATATGGCTTACACCTTATTTAATCAGTGGATGGAGGACCGTGGTGTTGATACAGGGCTGGTAGAGTGGGAGAAATTTACCATAACTCTATTATACAGGTTCTTTTCCTTAGAGTTGAGGGAGGCTAAGGTGCAGGAGTTCATAAATTTAAAGTAAGGTAGTATGAGTGTGAAAGAGTACTCGCTTAAGTTCACTCAGTTGGCAAGGTTTGCTTCTACCATGGTGGCAGACAATAGGTATAGAATGAGTAAGTTTATATTAAGGAGCTGGACTTATCTAAAGTTATAGTTCATGCTCAGTAGATTGAGGAGGAGAAGCATAAGAAGAAGGAAAGAGAAAATAAGAGGGCCAGAACAAGTAGCTTTAAAATTTTTCAGCCAAGGTCATAAGGTGGTAACCATTCTCAGTTTTGTCTAAAATTTTTAGCTTCAGCTCTGCCTTCACCTAGTGCACCAGTGCCTAAGTTCTGGCAAAAAAATTAGGATAGGGTGCCAGGCTGTAAGTCCTAGGGCAGTGTGAACAATGATTTTACAAAGTCGCTCTACAGTAAGTATGGTAACCATCACCAGGGTGAGTGTAAATTTTGTAATGATGGGTGTTTTGGATGTGGTAAGCCAGGCCACTGGGTCAGGGACTACACGAGGGCTAGTCAGTAGGGTCAGTCCAATCACTTTTTAGCTTTATCAGGTCGCTTGACTCAACAGGGTGCCACTTCTAGTGCAATTAATGGATAGTGCTAGAATAGGTTATATGCTCTCCAGACTTGGCATGATCAAGAAAGTTCTCCTGATGTGGTTATAGGTATGTTACAGGTTTTCCATATTCATGTTTATGCATTATTAAATCCTAGAGCTTCATATTTCTTTGTGACTCCTTATATAGCTGTAGATTTCGGTGTCTATCCCGAAATGTTAGCAGAGCTTTTCTTAATGTCTACCCTAGTGGGTGAATCTATTATGGCTAGATAGGTATACAGAAATTTCCCAATCGTAGTATCTCAGATAATCACCTAAGTTGATCTTGTGGAGTTAGAGATGAGTGATTTTGATGTCATTCTCAGCATAAATTTATTCCACTTGTGCTATGACTAAGTTGATTGTATAAATAGAGTCATTCAATTTCAGTTTCCTAATGATCCAGTCATCGAATGGAGGGATAGTACTTCAGTACCTTAATTTTTGTTTTTTCATATCTTAGAGCAAGAAATATAATATCCAAGGGGTGTATTTTCCATCTTTTCTGAGGCAAAAACTCAAATTCTGAGACCCCGAGTCTCGAGTTAGTTTCAGTAGTAAGGAAATTTCAAGATATGTTCGCTGAAGATCTTTCAAGAGTTCCACCCAAAAAGGAATTGACTTTGAAATACATCTCTTTCTAGATACCCAGCCTATGTTTATTCCACCTTACAGAATGGTTCCAGTTGAGATTATAGAGTTGAAGGAATAGTTAAAAGATCTCTTAGATAAGGGTTTCATCAGGCCAAGTATTTCTTTTTGGGGCGCTCCAGTTTTATTCGTGCATAAGAAAGATGATTTTCTCAGAATGTTCATTGATTATCGTTAGTTGAACAAAGTCACCATCAAGAATAAGTATCCACTCCCCAGAATTAATGACATGTTCATCTAACTTTAGGGTGCTAGTTATTTCTCTAAGATAGACCTCAAATCTAGCTATTATCATATTAGAGTCAGAGAATGTGACATTCTGATGACAACCTTCAAAACTTGGTATGGTCATTTTGAATTCCTAGTTACGTATTTTGGACTAAAGAATGCCCCTACAACTTTTATGGACTTGATGAATAGGATGTTCAAGAAGTACTTGGACACGTTCGTCATAGTCTTCATTGATGATGTCCTTTTCTAATCCCGTTGTGAGAATGATTATGCAGATAAACTAAGAATTATATTGTAGACCCTTAGATCTCATCAGTTGTTCGCTAAATTATGTAAGTGGAAATTTTGGCTAAGATCAGTTGATTTTCTTTGCCATATTATTTTTGGTGATAGCATCCGAACTGACTCTTAAAAGACCTAATAAGTGGAAAACTGGCCTAGGCCCTTCTCTCTATTAGACATTAGGAGTTTCTTGGGTTTGGCTGGCTACTACAAATGGTTTGTTGAAGGGTCTTGGTACTCAAGTTCATCTGAGTACAACTTTTCTACCTCAGATAGATGGTCAGGTAGAAGTGACCATTCAGACCTTAGAAAACATATTAAGGGCATGTGTTATTGACTTTAAAGGTAGTTGGTATGATCACCTACCTTTTATTGAGTTTACTTACAACAATATTTATCACTTTAGTATCCAGATGACTCCATTTGAGGCTCTTTATGGGAGGGTATGTAGATCTCCTATTAGTTGGTTTAAAGTGGGTAAGGTTGCTGTGATATGGCCAGGTTATGTTTTTGAGGTGATAGAGAAGGTTTAGTTGATTCAAGGGAGGGTGAAGACAATGCAAGGCCATCTTAAATCTTATGCAGATATAAGGAGAAAGGATCTTGAGTTTGAGGTTGGTGATTTGGTCTATTTGAAATTTTTGCATATGAAGGGAATGAAGAGATTTTGCAAAAAGAGAAAACTCAGTCCTTGCTATGTTGGACCATATAATCTTGAACCATTTTAGAAAGGTAGTCTATGAGCTAGAGTTGACTACAGATTTGGTGTCAGTTCATCTAGTGTTCCATTTTTCTTTGTTAAAGAACTGCCATATGAGATGGTTGTTCGTCAAATTCATAGGCTAAGGAATAAAGGATTTTCCTTAATTAAAGTTCTTTGGTGGAATCATTCTACTGAGGGAGCTATTTGGGAGGCAGAAACAGATATGTAAACCATGTACCCTCATCTTTTCTCCGCAAACTTAGAATCTACTTAAGGTAATAATTTTCTTAGATTGACTCTTTTTCATTCCCGGTCTCAGCTATGTAACCAATCTCATGTCATTGCATGTATTCAAAAAATTAGTCCAGTTCATGTATCCTGTTTTAGATTCAGTTGTGTAATCATGTATCAAGTCAAGCATTTTTAGTATATGATCTCTGTTTCCTCAGTATTCTCAGCTAAACTAGTCTCATTCGAGGATGAATATTCCCAAGGGGGAGATATTGTAATACCCTTAATATTCTAAACTTGATTTAGCTCCTAGTTACATGCTTAAGGGGTCCAAGGCTTGAAAATTTCACTAAGAGTTGAGGACTTAGTCATTTTCAAGACCCTTAAACTTTGATGATTTTCATTTTTGTCCTCCCACCTTGAGACATTGATTTTTGAGTAAAATCATGTTTGGGGTTGTTAAAAGGTATGTGTCAGGGATGTTTAGGAATTTTTGGACGAGCGTAGGGGTGTGTTTGGAAAATAAAAATAGTAGCCCTACCGGTATAGGCAGGCGACGCCCGGTCTAGTTCGCCGAGATAGAGCACCCGGTGCCCAGTCTAGTCCACTGAGATGGAGCCCATGGTGCGCCCATGCTGTTCCACCCAGCCCCTTTGCCTTTCAGCTTAGGGGTATTTGAGTTATTTCTCTCAACCCCAATTCGTCCTTAACATGCGGGTCTTATTTGCCTCTTTCACTCAAATTTCTCCTAAGAAAACCTCCTCATTTCCTAAGAAAAAATTCAATCTCTTTCCTTAAGAAATTAAGAGTTCATGCTTCCATTCCAGGAAATCTTTAAGAATTAAGTTGTCAAGGTATGTGAGATGTTCATCCATGGATCCCTTTCACCCATGGGGCCCAAAAACCTTCTTTTGGTTTAAATTATGAATTATACATGTTCAATATGAAATAAATCCATGAATATTTTGTTAATTCAATTACAAGTTATGCTTATAAGTGCTTTCAAAAGGAATGAGTCATATCATATTTTGAGTGTTACAATTTCCATGTCATGTTTAGTTGATTTCAGAATAAATCCCAAATTATGAATTTAGCCATGTAATCATGTTGTTTCCTTATGTTTAAGACATCTCCATGTTCAAGTTTATGATTCTCACATGTTTGATGAGATGTCTATGTTTTGGGTCTTTGAACCATGATCCTATATTATAGTTTTAAAAATGTATAATCATAATTTATGATCATTCAGTACTGGTGGGTTATGAACCCCTGATATCTATGTGGTTTACATGGTTTTATAACTTTCTTGTAAAGAGTCAGTTAAACTATAAATTTTATTAATATACTCAGATATTTATAATCATATTGAGTACTATCAGAAATAATGTTTAGTTGAACTTAGTTTAATTCAACACCATTGTCAGTTCAGTTGGGAGTAGGACTTAGTACCGAGTGAAGTAGGGATAGGGGCTCACCTTCCAGTAGAGAATGTGACTGTTAGTAGCAATCCTTGAGTTATAGAACTATGTAGCCAGCGTAGGTTTGAGATGTCTTCCTGCCAGTTGAAGGTTGACACATATCTCATGAGAGCACCTTCCAGTAGAGGATGACTCCTTAGTCCTTCGAGATGCTAGTTTACTGGATCCAGATATCCAGTATTGGTACTCGTGGCACGGTATTGACACCCTTCCAATTGGGGTTATAGGTTAACCCCGATTAGCTTAAATTGGGGCATGTCAATTACATGATACCTCCCACAATTTCAGTCAGTAGTCAGTTTATCTTAGTTGAGGTCTGCATGACACAATAATCAGATTTCAATAATTATTTAATTAGTTTTATTAGATTATTTAGTTATACAGATTCTAGTCTTTTAGTTTAGGGATTATTTTAGGATCATGTTTATACTTGGTCTTGCATTCTCATATATTATATGTTCATGCATCCATGCTCAGTTACCTATGCATTTCAGCCAGTCCTCATCTCATATACCAGTACATTCAATCTACTAACTGCATACTTTTCTTTGCGCTATGTTATCTTCTAACATAGGTTCGGATACACAGTTTCCCAACCGCTCTTAGACAACACACCATTACTCAATAGTAGTAGTAGTGGTGAGTCCTCGTTCATCGAGGATATGATATGTCTTCCAAGTTATTTCAATAATTCTTTTATGTTTAGTCAGTCAGAGATTGTTGGAGGTTTGTCCCATCAACTCCTCAGGTAGTTTAGAAGCTTTTAGTTAATCAGTTAGATAGTCAACTAGTTGTTTTAGTATTTCAGTTGTTCAACAGATAGTTTTATTCCCAATATTTTATCAGATATTTCAGACATGTTCTTTTTGCATATTTTAGTATTCTGATTTATAGTAACTCATCAGGTTATCTTCTGCATATGTGTTTTGTTATGATTTTACCCAATGCTCATAGCAGGTACCAACTCATGGGTTAACTTATAGTTATTTGTGATTGTAAGCCCCGTTGTCACGAATAGAGGGTAGCCTTTGGTTGTGACACTAGCGTGCTCAATTGTATGCAGTACCTGCTAGACCTAAGGCTGAGTCATCAAATGCTGTTGTCATATGTATGATTTTGGTGTGCTATCAATCGACCCTTACTTTATTTGATCTGAGATCCACGTACTCTTATGTCTTTACTTATTTGCTTCTCGGTTAGAGTTTTCTTTGGATTTATTATCCATGCTATTATTAGAATCTACTCTCGTGGGTGATTCCTTAGTAGTGGATTGAGTTTTTAGATCATGTGTTATGACAGTTAGAGATGTTGATACTCATGCTTATCTTATTATATTAGACATAGTGGATTTTGATATGATTTTAGACATGGGCTGGTTACCCTTCTATTATGTAGTCATGGATTGTTTTACCAACACCGTTACCTTAGCCATGCTCGACATACCCCCGATCGTGTGGTAGGGAGCTATTATTCACGAGCCGATGGGGATTATTTCCTATATGTCTTCTAAGAGATTAATTTCAAAGGTTTGTGAGTCTTATCTCACTTATATTCATGATGTTAGTGTGGAGAGTTCATTGCTTGACTCTATTTTGGTAGTTCGTTAGTTTCCTCATATTTTTTCTACGGATCTAACTAGTATACCTCCTACTTGTGAGAGTGAGTTTGTTATTGATCTTGATCTTGGCACCCGACCTATTTCTATGGCACTTTACTATATGGATTCTACCGAGCTTAAGGGATTAAATTCTCAACCTTAGGATCTTTTTGGTAAGGGTTTTATTAGACCGAGTGTGTCCCCTTCGGAGATCCTGTTCTCTTTGTAAAGAAGAAGGATGGCTCTATGTATATGTGTATTGATTATAGATAACTTAATAAGGTGATAGTGAAGAATCATTATCCTATGCCTCACATTGCTGATTTTTTGGACCAATATCAAGGTGCCACGATATTCTCTAAGATTTATTTAAGGTATGGCTACTATAAGTTGAGGATTCAAGCCGAGGATATCCTAAAGATAACTTTTAGGACCCGTTATGGTCATATGAGTTCTTGGTTATGTCATTTGGATTGACTAACGCCCAGCCATGTTTATGGATTTGATGAACTGAGTATTTAGGCCATATTTGGATTGTTTGGTGATAGTGTTCATCGACAACATCCTTATGTATTCAAGGAGTTGAAAGGAGCATGCACAACATTTGGGGATTATGCCCTAGACTTTTACAGATTATGTGCTTTTTGCCAAGTTTTCTAAGTGTGAGTTTTGGCTTGAGTCAGTGATATTTCTTGGGGCATGTGGTTTCTAAGGATGGGATTATGGTAGACCTGGTAACTATTGAGGGTATTCATGATTGGGCCAGACCTGTATCTCCGACTGAGGTTCATCATTTTATTGGCTTGGCCATTTATTATAGACGATTTTCAAGGGTTTTGCTATAGTTTTATTACCTTTGACAAAATTAACTTGGAAGGAGGTTCTTTTCTGTTGGTCCGAGTAGTGTGAGTTGAGATTTTAAAGCTCAAGGAGTTTCTTACTTCAACTCCTATTTTATCCTTTCCTATTAAGGGTAAGGGATTCACCATGTATTGAGATATTTTTGGTGTTGGTTAGGGTTGTATTTTGATACAATAGAGTAATGTTATCGCTTATACTTTGAGCCAACTTAAGGTTCATAAGCATAATCACCCCACTCATGATTTGGAGTTGGCAGCGGTAGTTTTCATGCTTAAGATTTGGAGGTATTATCTTTATGGTGTACATCGTGAGATTTTTACTGATCATTATAGTTTTCAGCATCGTAGAACCTAGAGGGTGCTTAATGCTAGGTAGCATAGATGGATGAACTTGTTTAAAGATTATGATAGCTTGATCTTGTATCATCCAAGAAAGAGAAAAGAGAATATGGTAGCAGATGCCTTGAGTCAGAAGGTAGTGAGTATGGATAGCTTGGATTGTTTTTCAGTCTCTCAGAGGCAGTTGACATTAAATATTTAATTTTTATCTAACTCGATGGTTCGACTTAACATTTCAGACCCTAGGAGGATTATTGCTATTATTGGGCGAGGTCCTTGCTATTTGTCTATATTTGGGGTTGCTAGTTTGAGGATAAGAGACTTTGAATACTACGTGATCTGGTGTTGAGTGGTGAGTCTAAGAGGGCTATCATAGATTTTATGGGTGTCTTTATATTTGATGGTCGTATTTGTGTTCCAAGGGTTGATGACTTTATTTAATTGATTTGGCATGAGGTTCACAGTTCTAGGTATTCTATTCATTTGAGTACAACTAAGATCTGTAGAGACTTGAGGCAACACCATGGGTGGAGTTTAAAGAAGAGATATATGGCAGACTTTGTAACTTATTGCCTTTGTTGTCAGTAGGTAAAGTCTGAGTATCAACTACCGGGTGGTTTGATTCAGAGATTGCCCATTCCTAAGTGAAAATGGGAATAGATTATCATGGACTTTGTTGGTGTCTTTCCTCGTACTTTCTATGATTCTGAAGATATTTGGGTCATTGTGGATCGATTGACCAAATATAACCATTTTATTCCTATTTAAATGTGCTTCAGTACCGAGAGGTTGGCTCGTATCTATTTTAGTGAGATAGTCCATTTGCATGGGGTGCCTATGTCCATCATTTCATGCTGGGGTTTAGTGTTCACTTCTAGCTTTTGAAGAGTTTTTTATGAGGCTTTAGGTACTCTAGTTGATCTTAGTGCTTTCATCCACAGACTGATGTCTAGTTAAATTGGATTATTCAGGTTCTTGAGGACATGCTGCAAGCCTGTGTTATGGATTTTGGAGGTCAGTCGGAGAAACACTTAGCCTTGGCATAGTTTGCTTATAATAACATTTATCATTCGAGTATTGAGATGGGGCCTTTTGAGGTTTTGTATTGTAGGAGATGTTGTTCTCTGGTTGGATAGTTTGAGACTTACGAGATTAGACCCCGTGGTACAAGTTTGCTTTAGGAGTCATTGGATAAAGTCAAGGTGATTCAGGATAGATTGACATCAGGTTAGAGCAGGCAAAAGGCCTTTGTAGACTACAGACTTTGTACCTTTAGATTTGGAGTTGGTGATCGGTTATTACTTTGAGTGTCTCTCATGAAGGGTATGATAAGTTTTGGGAGGAAGGTCAAGCTCAACCCCAAATATATTGGACCTTTTGAGATTCTGCGTACCATTGGTGAGGTGGCTTATGAGTTAACCTTATCCCTAGATTTAGCTGCTATTCATCCAATTTTCTATGTTTTCATGTTGCAAAGATACATTCCTGATCCATCACATGAGCTTATATGGGACTCAAATTAGTTGGATGAGCGGTTGACCTTCTTGGATTAGCCAATGCTAATATTGGAAAGTGATGTCGGACGGTTGCACACTAGTGAGATTTATGTATTTAAGGTTCAGTGGAGGTACCATTCAATGTTGGAGTCTACTTTAGGAGATCGAGAGTAAGACGTGGACCCAGTATCCTCATATGTTCGAGGGTTCAGGTACATCACAATTCCTTGATTTTGTGGACAAAAGTCCTTTTAGTAGTGGATACTGTAATGACTTTTCTGGTTATTTTTCATATTTTCACTTATTTTCACCGTCAGAGATTTCCTATAGCTTCCCTAAGTCATTTATGACTTACTGGAACTGATAGTTTGGTTACCAGATAGTTTATTTGGTTTTTAAAGCTAATTCTCTATTTTGAAGTCTTCACTGGTTCAAATTGGCTACCGGGCAAAAACTTAAGTGAAACAACCTTGTATGTCAATTCTAACTATTCCAAAAGCTCTAGAATGTCAATTTTAGGTTAGGTGGACTCTTAGTTCGGTTCCTGAGGCACTCAGGATCATTTTAACCCATTTGTCGAAAGTTAAGAAAGTGGTAAGTTAGGTGTGAAACCTTCATTTCATCAAAACAACCTTTGATGGAAATTTCAACTGTGACATTACATTCAAAACATCGAATTCGATAGGGAAGAATAGTCTATTTGCATATACGAGATTTTGGATGAATCCTGAAAGGTTGGTCGAGACTTAGAAATTTCAAAGTCTTAGCTGGTGCTGGTGCACCGGCGATCGCGAGTCTTTAGTTGTGATAGCGATCTGGCAGACACCAGCAAGGTCGCGAATGCAATATTCCTTATCAAGAAAGTGACACTCCTTCCAGTATGTCTAGTATCGCAAATGTGATGGCATATGTCGTGATAGCGACTTTTGTCCCTGAGGCCAGATACCATTATTGCAATTGATGAGTCGTAATTGTAGTACCTGTGTACCTGGGAAGGGTATAAATACTCTTTTTAAGCCCATTTTGTCTATTTCTCATCCATTCTCAAGATACTTAAACCCTAATGAGTAACAAGTGTGGGGCGATTGTTGAGCTTGAATAAGGATCTATTACACGATTTTTCTTCAAAAAGGTAAGATTCCTCCATTTTCAGGGTTAATTCCCCTTCTCTTCTCTAAAATTCCTAAAACTTGGTGACTTGATTTTAACACCAATAAAGTTTGGATTTCACCCATTTTTGAGGGTAATTACATCTTGAGTATATGAGGATGTTGGGTTGGTTTCGAAAATGCAATTTTCTTAAATGGGACCCATATTGGGTTTTTGAGTAATTTTGGACCCGAAGCACAATGGTTCAATATAGGTATCATTGTTCTCATTTTGATGAGTAGATTATGACTTTAATAGCTTGGCAGCTTACAAAATATTCTCGAAAGGGAAAATTTGTGATTAAGCGGATTCTTTGAGCTTTTGTCGGCATCCAGGTAGGCTAGATTTTTTCTCCTCGTAGATTGAGCGAATTCATAGTATGTTTATGATATTGTGTTAGATTTAGGACGAGTTTTAGGTGTTTTGGATGTGAATGAAAATACTTGGGTTAGTTGGACCGTATAAGCTAATCGAAAATCGTAATTTAGGCATAGTTTGCTTACTTGCTCAAGCTTTAGGTAAAATCTCTACCTTAAGGTTGATTATGGCTTAGTTGACATCTAAAAGTGGATTTTGTTACCTTGTCTAGTATGGGGTAGAATTTGCCTTGTAATGGATTTTCAGGGATTTAGAAGTGGGCTCTTCGACCCACCTTATGTCAAGAGTCGTTTTGATCGTTATACGCTTGTCATGCACATTGAAAATGCTTACTAAGGTAATATTGAGGAGTTTTGGCACTTATGGTTATGATGGGTTGGTATTGGGAGTTGATGCTATTGGTACTATGCTAATGATATATATATATATATATCTATATATATATGTAGTTACTGGTTCAAGCTCAACTATTGATTATGATATTGATGATATATATATACCAATTCGAGTCTTGATGTTGATTATGATATTGATGATATAATTACTGGTTCAAGTGTAGATATTGTCCATGATAATGATTTTATGGTTACCGATTCGAGTCCTACCCTTATAATGACATATTTACCGATTTGAGTTTAAATATTGATTATGATGTTGATTATATAATCACCGGGATAAGTCTAGATATTGATTATCACTATGATGATACATGTATCGGTTCGAGTCTAGCCAGGGAGTATGATATTGATAATATGGATACCGACTCAAGTTCGGAAATAGGAAATTATTGTAGTGTGTCATTGACATGGATGGATTCTAGTTGTATCGTGGAAATTGGTAAAAAATGGTGGTTTGAGTTATGCTTTACTTGATTGTACCTTCCAGGATTATGGGGGCCTACGTTGGGTTATTAACTTTTCCGCACTTGTTGGCTTATGGGCCCAAATTTTGTTGTTATAATCGTTTGTTCTTTATGTTATTGTTTCAGTTTATTTATTTAAGCATGTACAGTGATGTGGGAGTCATTTCCAGGTTTTCTCCTCTTTCCTTGACTTAGTTGTCTTTCATTTTATCGTATTAATATTATGATTTAGCGTGGTCGGTCAATGATGCTTACTGAGTACCCGTGGTTTTGTTACTCATACAACACTTCTGTACCTTTTTGGTCCAAATTCAAATACCAGTTACTACCGCTGATTTGACAATCGTGCAGTGTTAGATTTCGGTGATAGGGTGAGTTCTTGGAGTTAGATTTGCCTTATTTCCTTCTGTTTTATCTGTTTCTAGTCTTTTGTTTCGGGATAGATTTTATTGACTATTTTAGAACTTATGGTATACTGTAGTAGCTCTTGTATTGACTCTACCATGCCGTGGGATGATTTTCTATGTTATGTCTATCTTTTAAACTATTTCTATTGCCTTGCTTATTTATGAATTGCATTGTCTATTTCGCTCTCTTGGGGCATTTTCCACAAAGTTAACCCATTGCAAATAGCTCTGGGTTATGGTTCGACTTACCTGCTGGCGGGATTTAGTAGGTACCATAATGACTCCTAAATCAGGTCGTGACAGTCAATGGATAGAAAAAGCAAGAAAGTTAGAATGGACAAGATACCGGGCCCACATGCTCCGAGCAAGACTTCTCAGATAACCTCAAAGATGCAATAATGCTTCCAAGGGATTTTGCCACAGATATCCCCTTTTTAAACTAAAGTTCCTTATTCACTTCTCAAATAACCAAAACTCAACCTTAACCACCAAATGACCTCTAAATGAACCAAGGATGGCTGATGCACGCAAATTCGAACCGCAACACATTGATACCATATGATACCATCCCAACCAATGAAACATCCATCCAAGCCAAAGGTAATCCAAGGTATGAATTAGTCGACCAACTCCAATATCCAAATAAAACCTTTCTTTCCCTTTTCGATCCGCCGATCTACCCTAAACTAGATAGAAAGTCACCCCAGCCTTGTCTGCACAACTCCATCACACTAACATCGTAGAACTAAAGCCGATCCTCAAAAAATCCATAACGTCAAGCATGGGATTAAACCCATATGGCTCTGCCTAGGAATAAAAATGGGGATAACTAAATGTATGTAATCTATGGCAATGCTACAACTGGTCTGGATAACCATCAAAACTGACAGTCGAGAGTCCAAAGCACAAACACTCACCACTAGATGATCCACTTTAGGATGCCCCAACTAATTGAGGATAAAACCATGTTGAATCCAACTCGAGCATACCTCCTGCTGGGTAGATCATCCAAAAATCCAATGAGAAGTGAAAATCAAGGTAAAGGTTGAAGAAACGACACCGTGCCAATGGACTACCATCTAAACATCTAACAACCCCAAACCAATCCTAACTGAAGAAGTCTTAATAGGTAGACACGGGGTTGGCTTAGCCAACCGATAAATGAAATCCCAATGGAGACGAATCTGAAAATAAAGGTTTCACCCAAGCTCTATAACTCCCAGTTGATCTCAACACCAAGGCTGAACCTTCAGACATCAACCATCCAAAACTACCCTACAGATGGGTAAACATCCACACTCCAAGTCTATTATATCCTTGACGACGCCATTCCAAGGCATCATTTCTGAAACTACGCCCACATGTCTAAACTAAGACAAACACCCAAATCAACCATCCTATCTAAATCAAACATATCCCTACTGGATCATGGCCAGAGCCAAAATTAAAACATAGCTGAAGAACAAAATCATAAACAATCAATTAACTCTATATCTTCTTAAGAGAATGAACCACCAAAGTATACCCAATAACTCACCAAGGATGCAAACCGTACTAGTAACATCCAAACCTCTACCAACCCTACAAAATGCAACCCTATCTAGACGCTGGTCAATCCAGTAATTTACCTTGGCAACAAAAATCAAATTTAGCAACTTAAAAAGAGTCATAGGAAAGATTACCTATATCCAACTCTCATAACTCTATTAGAGCAAGAACCATATTGGGGCAAGAACGAAGTACCTAACTCCACACCGATACTAAGATCAAACTATCACCAAAAAATGAACCCAACCACTTGAAAGGCTAGTCCAGACCTATATAAATTAATACTTGGACTAATGCTGAGCAATGAAGAAGTCAAATTAGAAGAATGTATCCCAAACTGGTCAACCAAAAAATTGGGCTACATAACCAAATTGCCAAAAACCACGAAGGGAAAACCTACTTCCACCTTCATGGCCTACTTAAGAACCAACATAACATCACCAAAATAAGAAGCGAATGAACAAAACATTGCTACAAGCAAGAAAACTATCCAACTGAGCTAGCCGCGTAGGCCAACAAACAAAAAAAATGAGAAAAAAATTCTAGCTAGATAACGCTAGTCGAGTTTTCCACCAAGAGAGGATTAATCAACATCAAATAGTGATGATAATAATAATAATAGCAACAGCAATACAAACATCAAAATAAAAAGTAGGTGGTAACCAAAAATGAATATCAACAACAAGTACCATTACAGAGCCACAAGAAGGCCACTAAGCTAAGGTAAATGGGACTTGAATTCAAATAGTACACCCTTAGGGAAATATCAATACTGATCCACTCTATGTACTACTAAAAGAAATCATCTATAGGGGGTAGTCATATAATCATGAACTCTACACTAAGGCACACAACAATAAATATAACCTACTAAGCACATAATCATCGATGAATGTGACAAACTAATTACATCTAAATAAAAAGGTAAAGACAGGAAATGAATGACACACCTATCATGGTGGAATCCAAAGTCACATGCTTGACGTGCTCAGTGAAGTATGAATTTGAGTAAGACAAAACTCAAACTAAGTGTCTGAATTACTAATTGAGGTACTAAGTTCACTACCTCTAACTGAAGGCATCACATCTCCACAAGACCTATCTGAATAGGATGAATGATTAATAATCCCCTACCAGAGACACTTTCTAGACCAGTGACTAATCTTATTGCAGTCGTAGCAAACCCCTGAAGCCTTAACCTTACAAGAAACATGAGCTGAAGCTAATTGGCTGACCAACTGATGCTGACAGCACTTCTTAGTAAGATAACCATCCTCCTCGCAATCATAACATACCTCAGGAGTAGTAGGCTAGTGAGGAACACATGCTAACTCCATCTGACTAACCAAATCACGTTTGGGTTACTCTCTAGACCAATGACAAATTTCACTACAACAAGCTCCTAAAATACTCTGAGGCACTGCCCCTATTGATCTAGAACGGCCGCAATAACCTAAAGGCCCTTATCGAATACTCTGCTATGTTTGATGAGAACTCTGCCTACTATGACCATCTAGACTATGATGAGAGCCACCCATAATCTGAGATGTGACCTCCAAAGAACTGATAGGCTGTAAGTGAAGCTGCACTCTACCAGAAGGATCCTCACTCTCTGATAGAATGTCAATGACACTATGCTAAAGACATAGCCTCTTACCACCTATTTATATATCTCTATACATACTCTCTAATTGGCCCTCGTATGATAAAAAACTTGAGAAAAGGCATACCTAGCTACAATCAAATGCTCTAATGCCAAATGAAGTGAAAAAGCTAACCCTCTAATAAATCTATACACCAACTCATGCTCTGAAGAATATAACATTGGAATATGTCTAGACCACTCAAGAAATATAATCTCATACTGCAAAAATAACAAAGAACCTTACTGAATACCAATAAACCCAAATCTAACCTAAGAACTGCTCGATGAATCAAACCTCAACTTTGGTTGTGAGGTATTTGTAAAGAAACTTGGAATCCCTAGTGCTGAATCTCGAAAGGCGAAGTGATTGCAAACTCTAGCAGAGCTTGGGTTGGCCTTAAATCATCTGGATGACATTGAAGATTTTTAATGTTAACCTTTGACTTCTTAGTTTAGCACTGCGCTAAAGCTCGAGAAACAGGTGTCGAGTCCCATCCACATTTATTGATAACTTTGTATTATCCATTTGGGCCAGAATAGAGTCAAAGAATGTACTTGAGATTCGTAGAAATGCAGATAGTCGATAAGGATTCAAGAGTAGAATTTCCAAAGAATGTCCTACAGCATCCTAAAGATAGGTTATGGACGTCTCTGAATTGACCCGCAAGACCCTACTAGACACTAATATCTTTTACCAACACACTGATAAACGTAATATTTGATACCTTTTTATCACAACCTCAATTTTCTAAGGTCATGATGTCACCTATTATAGCCCACAAGTAGGTTAGCCAACCCATAATTTGAAACTTCTAGTAATGGATTACCAATAGAAATGAATAAAAATAGCGATTTAACTATAATAAAAGACTTATATATATATATATATATATATATATATATATATATATATATATATAAGACAGTCCCCAAACTAGGTGGAATCAATATAAAAGCTTCCAATATAATAATTTCACAAATGAAGTACTAAATAAATATACCAATACAACCCATCTTTTAATAAAACATAGAGATCAGTCTAATCTATACGAGGGAGAATCATAATACACTAAATGCCAGGAGCTCACCCTAAATCTCTTATCTATAACTGCTCTGCATAATACACATAGCAGTGGCGAGAACTCGTACTATGATATTTAGGCTGCAAAAGTTTAGTATGAGTACTAAACATGTGGTACTCGGTAGGAAACCACCAACTGAGGTTTAAAGATAATGCAAATATAGGAAACATACTAGCAGAAATGCAAACTACACCTACATATCCAGGAAACTAATCTAATAAAACTAAAAAGGATATTAGAATAATCTATTCTATTCTATCCATACTCAGGAGCCTAAGCACTATAATGGATATCACTAGCTAAGATACAAATAAAGAGCAGAAGAAGGACATATAGTAGTACATAAGGATAACAAATTGATTTATGATATGAATAAATAAAGGCAAAAGGGATATTCGATAATACCATAACTACATATATATATATATATACATATATAAAAAAAATACTAACACAAATATATAGACAACCTAAAATAGTCATATTAGCCTCTTAAGGCCTCCTAAGCATTGTAGGATTTAGTGCTAACATAATTAGGGTCCCTAATCCAAAAATGTAAACATGATATAATTATCCATAACAAAATAATTATAAGAGAAAAAAAATTAGAATCATACCTCAAATCTCAGTACCATTTATAGTTAACCTGCCAGGAACTAACCATAATAGTAATGATAAGGTAACCGGCTTCACCGGACAAATAATACCTAAATTAGTCCCTATAACCTGAAAGGCTTAATAAACATACAACACATAAAAAAGCATAATAACCCATACCTATGCAACCCTCCATAAGGCTGATAGATATATGAATCAAATATTATACTCGTAATAGAAAATATGCATGTAAGAGTGAATGCAAAGTAAATCCATGATGCCATAACCAATCCACATGCCATAAAGTAATTTAGTGTATACACCTCCACCAGCTTGATGGCTCGCAAAGTCAGGACCTATGTCGACCTCTCTTCTCTGACACGATGACCTATAAATGAAGAGGCCCCTAGGGTATTTGATAGTACCCATTTACACTCACCTAGTCCCGATCCAGTATTTCCATTCATAATCATCATCATTAATGTACTATCCCTAGTATTAAAGATATGTATATATAATAAATGCATGGACTAGAAATACAGTTAAAAGAGTGTAAGTCTGGAAATCCATTACTCGAGGTAAAAGTCTAGGCTAAATCATCATAATAGTGTAGAATGGGTTAGTATCTCTCTTGGAAAAAGTAAATAGTAGTGGTAAATCATGGACTAAAATTTACCTTGAACAAATCTGTAAAATATCATTTAGTCTTAAAATCTCTTGAATCATTCATTATGGAAGTATGAGTCCCATTACGAAAGAATCCTTTTTAAATGCAAAAACTATGAGTAAATCCATTTTTTTGAGAAACAATAGTAAAACTACATTTTAGTTGGAATAGTACCATTTAGTGAGCAAGAAAGTACTGAATCTATGAAAATCTGTCACTATTACAAGTATCTAAATGTTAGTAGACTAAACCACATCATTTACAAAGGATAAGTCACTCACCCAGAATCCAACTA
The DNA here is from genome assembly GCF_002878395.1 of Capsicum annuum. Lineage (NCBI taxonomy): Eukaryota > Viridiplantae > Streptophyta > Magnoliopsida > Solanales > Solanaceae > Capsicum > Capsicum annuum. Next base: position 74,842,508 of record NC_061122.1, read on the forward strand.
ATATCATAATCATGGCCTTGGGACCTATACTATATAACCGACATAATCATAACATAATTTGAGAAACTATCATAATTGAAGAGTAAAACAAGACCCGTATTGCTATACTATAAGTCAGATCAAAATTTGGATCAAGAACGGTCTTGCGGGGCTCGTAAATGGAATACCAAATTTAATCCTTCAAGAAGACACTCAAAGAAAAAAGAATATGTGCTCAAAATTTAAGCACAAATGGTGTAAGAACCAGGGCCCAAATATGTCCCTAATGTTTAGGAATTTAAAGACCTAATCTCTTAGAATTTACCATAAAATAGAATAAAAATTTATGGGAAAATTAATGACAAATGACCAAGGAGTGTTAGACTAGCTTACCTTAGATTTAAAGGATGATTCCCTACTTTACTCTCTTTGAGCTCTTAAATTAGTGTAAAAAAAGTAAAAGAAATGATAGAAAATCAATTGGGAAGGGGGATTAAAGGGCCCCAGGTGGCGCTAAAGCTGACACCTTAGTGCTAAAGCCGCTTTCGCTATGTGGCACTCAACTGCTAAATAGGTCTGATAGCTTTTCATAGGTACCTCTTAAGCAGTGCCATCTTTAACTGCCATTGAACGCTAAAGTGGACACCTAGACCAACTGCCAAGACCACTTAAGAGGCTCAAAAGTGCTAAAACTCTATTTGCTAAAGCTGCCCTACGAGCAGTAAAGTAGTTCTATCAGGTACTAGGTACCAGATTTTGTTAAGTCCAAAAATAAACTCCGACTAGGTGCTCGAGACTTGTTCGAAACCCCATGCGTGCAAACAAATTATGCTACCATACTAAATTCGATGTTTGGGATGCAATGGATCCATTAAAATTTATATGAGATCATTTTAACTAAATATGGGGCCCATATTATAGTTCTATTTTTCATATAATTTGCCTAATAGCCCAATAAAAGTTTGAATGCTTCAGAACCTGAACCAAGGGTCCCCTAGCCTAAAATCAACATTCTAGAGTTGATGTGCAATCAAAATTCTCATTTGAGGTCATATACTAGGAGTTTTGGTCCAAGACCAAATCTTAAACAATGAGATCTCCAAAATAGGGAAACGAGCCTGAAACCCAAATGAACTATCTGATAACTGAACCGACAGTTATGGAAAGTCACAAATAAATCGTAGCCATTGTGGGAAGGCTCTAAACACCATAATTGCTTGCAAATTAAGGAAATAACCTAGAGGTGATCAAAATAATTTCCCATTCTCATACTGCCATCCTAGTAAATTTTGATTATGTCTTCTCATCACGGTTTAACCCAAATAATTATGAGCATGAAATCCAAGTTTAACATCCAATGATTTTGGCTTCCTCACTAAATCTTTGAATATTATTACACTATAAAACTCCTTGTACCTCTAACTCTTTAATTATCCTTCGTCCCTTAGATATTGTTAGCATGTATATGCAATGATACTACCTGTTAAATCAACCCTATAAGCCGGTAATGTGTCACGACCTGATTCTTGAGTAATTATGGCACCTACTTTACCCCACCAATAGTTAATCCAAACTGTAGTCCAAAACTATAAGTAATGGACTAATTGGTGGAAAATGGTATAAATGTTTAAAATACAAAAGTAAAGGATTTATAAGCTATAGACATAAATATAATAATGTCATAACAAAAGAGAAATAAAAGTTAAGTAACAACATCCCACGACCTAATATAGTTGGTACAAGAGCCTCTAGACCAAAACAATACAAGTACTATCAAATTCACTACTTAACAGTCTCGAAAATAGTAGACTATCAAGTACAAAAGATGGAGAAAAGGTCAACTCCAACTCCGAAAGCTCACTCTATCTCCAAACTCTAACCACCACAAATCTCAGAGTAAACAGCAATATCCAGTACTCATATCTACATAAAAAATGTGCTAAAGTGTAGTATGAGTACCAAAGCCACGAATATTCAGTAGGCGTCATCGGCCGAATGGGCTATAATAATATAAACATAATGAAATACAAGATAAGTAAACTAAGTCATGGGAAGAGGGAAAACCTAGAATATCACTCCAAATACTGAAAATAACCAGTTAATTAAGAAACATAATTATCTCTACATAAATAGACCCCATAAGATAGTAGGTGTGAATAAATTAAATAACCCAATGTGGGGCCCCATAAGCCTGGAAGGTGCAATCAAGGAGAAATAATAATATTTATTACACTAAGTAACCTTATTTCAATATCATAACTGTAGACCTTGTCATACTGTAAAACACCAAACTCGAACCAGTTTCATAACCGTAATAAGTAACCTCTCAATGTGGTCTTGAACCAGAACTCATATAATTATTTGTCATACTTGTACTGGAACTCAAATCATGAATAATGTCAGAATCAAATAAATCTTAAAATCATAAATCACCGGACTTGAGCCAAAACTAATATCATCTCCCAAGTATCAATCTAGACTAAAGTACCATGTATCTAAACCTCCTTGGGATCAAGAATCTAAATAAGATAATGCGCAAGGGCTACTAATCCTACAAGGAATTAATAGTAATCTTGACCTAAGGTGGGCGGAGGGGCTCGCTTTCTAACCCCGAATCCATTTTAAGGAAAATTCTACCCCAAAAAAATCTAAGGTATCTACTTTCACTACTAGTTTTTAAAGCCACAATTAAGATCTAATATAACAATTCTACCAAAAGGATGAGAGTTTAAGTCAATTATGCCTAATTACGATTCCTTAATTAGCTACGTAATTCAAATCATATTAAATATACCTCGAAGATCAAATTTCCTTCCCAAAAATAGAATAATATCACATTCACACTATAATTAAGCTCAATATAAGATAAACGTAAGCCTAGCCTACTTAGACGTCTAAGAAAGCCCAATGAAATTCTCTAAATCAATGATTCCCCTCTCTGAGAATCTTTCGTACGATGTCACACTATAAAAATTGCAATATACACCTAAATAAAAAAGCAACGTACCCATATTAAATTTTTGTGCTTTGGATCCAACCTGAAGTCAAAATACCATGTGGGGCTTGCTTGCGGAATCACACTTTTGAAACCGTAAACATTTCTCTCTTTTTTAAGGATCATTTACCCTTTAGAATGGGTAAATTTCAAGCTCAAATGATACTAACATAAATCGTAAAATAAATTAGGGATTTGAGTCTAAATTGGGGAATTAAACCAATAATTTAACAAAACTTACCAAGATTTTGATGAAGAAATGATTAATATGAGCTCACAAACATCCCAAATTTCCCTATAATTACTCTCTCCATTTCTCATATTTTTCTTGGGTTTTATCTCATGAGACTTGTGAGTAAAATAGGAGAAAATTGGATAACAGTCATTTAATAGCCTCCCAGGTACCGCTTAAGTGGTCACCGCTAAAGTATTCAATGGATCTTTTAAGCTCTCCTCTTTGGGCCCAACCTGCACTTAGTCGGTCAGGACATCACTTAAGCAACATCCTCTGAATTAATAGGGACTTCGGTAAAGTGGTCTGTCTGGGCTAGCTCAGTCACTCAAGAGACGACTTGGCTGGTAATATAGACTCCGCTTAAGAAACCAAAGAGTTACTTAAGAAGATTCACCAATTGAGTGATGCACTAGCTTAAACTTTGAAAATTCCAAGTTTTCATCGACCCCTCGTGATTTATTTGGAATCCCATGAATGCAAATAAACTATGCTACCCTATTAAATTTAATATTTCAAATTCAATAGTGCCATTAAAATTTTCATCTCGGATTATTTTGATGAAATATGGGCCCCACACCCATGTGCTATTTTTATCAAATTCTGACCAATAGCTCAAAATGAGTCTAAAAACCTTAGGAACAAGACCAGAGGTCTTTCTAAGCTAAATTTAGTATATCAGAGCAATGGAGTAGTCAGAATTGGCATATCAGGTAATTAGACTAAAGTTTTCATGTGATAGCCAATTTTTATTTGTAAAGACTTCAAAATAAGGAATTTGCTCTAGAAACTAAAAGAATTACTTGGTAACTAAACTATCAACTCTAGCAAGTGATAAATAAATTGGGACAACTATAGAAAAGCTCTAAATGGTAAAAAATATGGAAATATAGAAAATGATCTAGAGGGTCATTCTGTAAAAGCCGTAATATCATCATAACTTACCACTATTCTTTTATCTTTTTGTGTAAAATCCACTTAGCTCATAAAATTTCCTTACTAATAGATAAACACTACCATTTTAAAACCTAAATAAAAAATAAGAAAATATATTAATCTAAACATAACATGTAATTTGGATCAATAATTACTAATCAATATATAACCACTTAAATAATTACAGAATCTGGTAAGACCAACCTTTACCCTATCATTGATTTTACTATTACAATTTGAAATACCATAGATTTTGGCCCTTAAATATTTCCTGACCTTGAACCTCACTACCCTAGCTACGACTGGACCCCATAAGTCATAGGGTGTCTTGATGTGTCGTTGGGACATGCCATAACCAAACCAGTAAGTTTGTGACTTGATTCTACTCTAAGTCTAAGTGGATCACTAAGAGTTATAATGTGATATTACGAGTCATTAAGTGTAATCATAGGGCATCTAGTGTAAGTCCCAGATTGGGTTCTGTGTTGACTACGATTGGACCGTATGAGTCGTAGTGTCCCTTTATGAGTGGTACAATTGAGTCATAACAATAATAGTTTAGGGTGCTATGGAGTTACTGCCTTGACTATGACTTATGGTGATGATTCGTAGGGAATGGCTACAAGTCAAGGGGTTGACTCTTAAGCAAAGGCGACACTTTTAAGATTTTAAGTTAAGGGAATTCTAAACATTTCCCCTCTCAACATAATAGAACCCATGACTTATAACGTCTTTTAGGATGTCATTATCTCTCAGAAAAATCTAAGTAACTCCTTAAATACTCCCGAATCCTCATGTTTAAGAACACTTAGGGTTTTCAAAAGGTTGATCAATTAGGGCCCTCAAGGGTGATTTCTCTCCATACATTTTACTATTACAGGCATGTTACTTTTTCCTCATTGTTAATTTTGTAAAATTATGTGATTTAAAGTGTTGTTCAAGAGATTATTATGATGGTTTGGAAACAAAGGTTGGAGGATTTTGAATGTTTATGAATTAAACAAAGTTTCTAATGATATATTTGTGATTTGCAAGATCTAAATATGGTTTTGAACTTATGAGTGCATGGGTATGGTGAATGAACTAGGGAATTGTGATTTTCCTAAACTTGTGGCTTTTGAAGTGGTTATCACCCAAACCCCATAATGTAAAATTGATTTTAGTTATGAGAACTATGAAAATTTGTAAAATTGAACTAGTTTGAAATTATTGCATGATATTAAAAGGTATTTGAAATATAATGGTGTGATTTAATGAACAAAGAGAGTCAGTGTTCCTCAATGAGTATTAATGAACAAAGGGAGTTGTTCTTCCTTAGTAAATGAAAGTTATTTTGGCATGATATGTTAAATTGCAAGTGTAGTTGGTAGGACGATACTAATTATATGACTTAATGTGGAATGTGGTTAAAATAATGGGAATGTGTGATACTTGTTTTAATTGGGCTATAATAAGGGTTGTGCATTTGAGTCATGAAAGTAGAGGTTCGAGTGATCGATACTGGAAATTATATTTATTGAAGGGGTGGGGGGAGGGAGAGGGGGAGGGGTCAAAGTGACCAGGGAGATTAGAGTCCCTATTATTATTTTATGATTAAGGAGGTTAGAGTCCCCCATAAATTATTTTATGATCGGGTGCTTAAGTCACCTTGGTATATGTTAGAGGGTTCGAGTTTCCCATGTGTACATAAATGAGATTATTCTCTAGTGCATGCAGCTACATGCTCTGGGGTTCAAGCAAGGGATGAGAGCTAGGGCCCATAAAGCCCATGGGTACTATTATATGAAGATTGAGCTACACAATCTAGGCTAAGGTTTTGAAAAAGCATGTTCAGCCTTGTTCCCTATCCCGGCATGTGATATATATATATATATATATATATATATGTTTATGCATTTGATTATGTGAACTGGTTTTGAATGATTTAAATTATTCATATCATTATGTTATCCTTATCCCTAAGTTTCATGCTAGAGTTCACCCTGCTAACTATCTTTGGATGTTGTATCCCTACGTGATGTAAGAACTAGTTATAATTCTACTTCTCATGCCCAGTGACTTGGATTCAGGATTAGCTATTGAGCCAGATTAAAGTGGTAAGCTTCCATACTTCGTAAGACCTTATTTCATGATTATGGTTTCTTTACATTTTGACTATTCCTTTGAAATTGGTTTTTGGCTATTGTCGGTGGCATGTCCTATTACTTTATTGATATTTAGTTTTCCATCATAGTTTAGAAAGTTTTGTATCTTCTACTATGGCTATTGGATGATATCGATTAATCCATTAGCCAATCGTCGTTTGTTGGTTATGGACATGCATTTAAACTTTCTTAGACTATTATATGCTATCTTGTTATATGCTCAAAATTTAGCCAACTTTGGGGTGTGGTGTGTTTTGTTTTGTTAGGTACGGGGGTGATCTCCGGTCCACGTAGGACTTGAGATACCCTTTATGGACAGGCCTTGGTTTAGGTTGTGACAAAGGTGGTATCAAGGCCTAGGTTTGGTGTCATTAGGTATCCAACAAAGCCGTGTAGGGTAGAGTTTCTTTTATAAGTGTTTAGCATACCAAACATAAAAGGGAGAAGCTATGAGGCATTTAGGAATGTTTCCCATTCTTGTAGTTCTATTTTAAGCTATAGAGTCTAAGGTCTTGAGTCTCTCTAATTCCTGTTTGTTCACTTTTCTGATCAAGCCTCCTAGATGATTTGGAGCTCATGGAAAATCCTCTGTCCCACTTGAGGAAAATGCTAATAAG